>NC_053392.1:24019774-24271802 GCF_905171765.1 Bufo bufo | reverse complement strand
TTTCATGCTTTGCATGCAGGTGCCTGGTCATGCAGGTTGTGCTAAGGTTCAGAACGTTAATGCCTCGCTTCAGGCTCTGATGGCACAGCGTGCAAACCACTCGGGTCTTGTCGTCAGCACATTGTTTGAAGAAGTGCCATGCCAGGGAACTCCTTGAAGCTGCCTTTGGGGTGCTCGGTCCCAGATGGCGGAGGTCAGTAGCAGGCGGAGTCTCTTGGCGGCGGGTGTTCTGCTTTTGCCCACTGCTCCCTCTTTGTCTTTTGCTACGCTGTTGGCTCGGTCTCACCACTGCCTCTTCCTCCGAACTGTGAAAGTCAGTGGCACGACCTTCATTCCATGTGGGGTCTAGGACCTCATCGTCCCCTGCATCGTCTTCCACCTAGTCTTGACCCCTGACCTCCTGTTCAGTCTGCACACTGCAGAAAGACGCAGCAGTTGGCACCTGTGTTTCGTCATCATCAGAGACGTGCTGAGGTGGTATTCCCATGTCCTCATCATCAGGAAACATAAGTGGTTGTGTGTTAGTGCATTCTATCTCTTCCACCCCTGGGGAAGGGCTAGGTGGATGCCCTTGGGAAACCCTGCCAGCAGAGTCTTCAAACAGCATAAGAGACTGCTGCATAACTTGAGGCTCAGACAGTTTTCCTGATATGCATGGGGGTGATGTGACAGACTGATGGGCTTGGTTTTCATGCGCCTTCTGTGTGCTTTCTGCAGAAGACTGGGTGGGAGATAATGTGAACGTGCTGGATCCACTGTCAGCCACCCAATTGACTAATGCCTGTACCTGCTCAGGCCTTACCATCCTTAGAACGGCATTGGGCCCCACCAAATATTGCTGTAAATTCTGCTGGCTACTGGGACCTGAGGTAGTTGGTTCACTAGGACGTGTGGCTGTGGCAGAACGGCCACGTCCTCTCCCAGCACCAGAGGGTCCACTAACACCACCACGACCATGTCCGCGTCCGCGTCCCTTACTAGATGTTTTCCCCATTGTTACCGTTCACCACAATAAGAAAAATATTATTTTGCCAAATGTATTGAATTCAAATTCAGGCCTTTTTTTACAGACACCTAACACTATCTGGCTATCTATTTAGGTACCGTGTTACACTAATACAGGCACAACAGTAATGACATATTTAGCTGAATATAAATTTGAGGACTATTATTTAGGCGCTGGGTGACAGGTATACGTTTACGGACAGAATTAGACTTGGATCTGCACAGTAGCGTGTGTGTGAAGTTATTGAGAATTACCCTATCATCACCTTGAATCTAATATACCCTTTTAGGGATAGATTTAAAGTAGGCCTGATAATGCAGAAACCACTAATTTAGAGAATTGCAAAATTGGGAATTGTATTTCAACCCAGAACAAAAACTGTGCTTTGACGGACACTAAATAACTTGAGCAGCTAAAGCAATAATGACAGATTTGGATGAATATAAATTTGAGGCCTATTTTTTAGGCACTGGGTGACAGGTATACGTTTACGGACAGAAATAGACTTGGATCTGCACAGTAGCGTGTGTGTGAAGTTATTGAGAATTACCCTATCAGCACCTTGAATCTAATATACCCTTTTAGGGATAGATTTAAATAACCACACTATTGATGGTTAAATGGACTTGGTGGCAGCTTGCCCCTGATGTAGGATATAGCCAAAAAATAACCACACTATTGATGGTAAAATGCACTTCGTGACAGGCTCAGCTTGCCCCTGATGTAGTATATGGCCAAAAAATAACCACACTATTGATGGTTAAATGCACTTGATGACAGCTTGACCCTGATGTAGGATATAGCAAAAAATAACCACACTGTTGATGGTTAAATGGACTTGGTGGCAGCTTGTGCTGGCGCACCACAAGCCACAAAATGGCCGCCGATCAATCCAGAAAAAAGTGAATGAAAAACGCTCTGGGCAGCCAAAAAACACTGAGCAATTGAATAGCAGCAGTTCAATGATCCACAGCTGTAGATCGATCACTCAATGAAGTCTTTTGGAGGAGTTAATCTGCCTAATCTCGCCCTAACGTCGCAGCTGCAACCTCTCCCTACACTAAGCACAGCAGAGTGACGTGCGGCGCTACGTGACTCCAGCTTAAATAGAGGCTGGGTCACATGCTGCACTGGCCTATCACAGCCATGCCAATAGTAGGCATGACTGTGATGGCCTCTTGGGGCAAGTAGTATGACGCTTGTTGATTGGCTGCTTTGCAGCCTTTCAAAAAGCTCCAAGAAAGCGCCGAACACCGAACCCGAACCCAGACTTTTACGAAAATGTTCGGGTTCGGGTCCGTGTCACGGACACCCCAAAATTCGGTACGAACCCGAACTATACAGTTCGGGTTCGCTCATCCCTAGTCTATAACCCTGCATTTGGGAAATAGACAAATGTCCACAAATGTCCAAACGTCAAAGTACTCCCTGCTCCAGGGCTCTACACACCCACTTGTATAATAACAGGGGAGGTACGGTGACCTCGCCTCTACTGGTCACTTTTCACCAGACCTCACGAATGAGCCTTTTACAATTCACTTATTTCTACTGGTGCACAATGGTTTGATGTTACTGTGGCACTTCTAAGTTATAACAAAGTTTACAGTGAGCAGATGTGAGAAACTTCAGAAAAGAAAGTATAATTTTATAATCAAGACACAGGGTACTAAATAAGAATATTGCATCTTCTGGAAAAACATATTTCAAAATTTCTCATAATTCCCCGAACTCTTCTATTTCTACCTGATCTCTTCACAGATGAGCCAGCGCTGATGTAAGGAGAAGATAAATGTGAGGATCAGAGACAGACTCTGGGAAGAAGAGGACCTGGAATCATCTTCACCTGTCACCGTACAGCCAGGATCTCCATACTAACCGGTAAGTGACCGCCACTTCTACTCATCACAGGGAGTCTGATGCCCCTCACTCACACATCACATGGACCCTGACACCCCTCACTCAGACATCACATGGACCCTGACACCCCTCACTTAGACATCACATGGACCCTGACGCCCCTCACTCAGACATCACATGGAGCCTGACGCCCCTCTCTCAGACATCACATGGAGCCTGACACCCCTCACTCAGACATCACATGGACACTGACGCCCCTCTCTCAGACATCACATTGGCCATGACACCCCTCACTGAGACAACACATGGACCCTGACGCCCCTCACTCAGACATCACATGGACCCTGACGCCCCTCACTCAGACATCACATGGACCCTGACACCCCTCACTCAGACATTACATGGACCCTGACGCCCCTCACTCAGATATCACATGGACCCTGACGCCCCTCACTCAGACATCACATGGACCCTGACACCCCTCACTCAGACATCACATGGACCCTGACGCCCCTCTCTCAGACATCACATGGACCCTGACGCCCCTCACTCAGACATCACATGGACCCTGATGCCCCTCACTCAGACATCACATGGACCCTGACACCCCTCACTCAGACATCACATGGACCCTGACGCCCCTCACTCAGACATCACATGGACCCTGACACCCCTCACTCAGACATCACATGGACCCTGACACCCCTCACTCAGACATCACATGGACCCTGACGCCCCTCACTCAGACATCACATGGACCCTGACACCCCTCACTCAGACATCACATGGACCCTGACACCTCTCACTCAGACATCACATGGACCCTGACGCCCCTCACTCAGACATCACATAGACCCTGACACCCCTCAGTCAGACATCACATGGACCCTGACACCCCTCACTCAGACATCACATGTACCCTGACGCCCCTCACTCAGACATCACATGGACCCTGACGCCCCTCACTCAGACATCACATGGACCCTGACACCCCTCACTCAGATATCACATGGACCCTGACACCCCTCACTCAGACATCACATGGACCCTGATACCCCTCACTCAGACATCACATGGACCCTGACACCCCTCACTCAGATATCACATGGACCCTGACACCCCTCACTCAGACATCACATGGACCCTGATACCCCTCACTCAGACATCACATGGACCCTGACGCCCCTCACTCAGATATCACATGGACCCTGACACCCCTCACTCAGACATCACATGGACCCTGACACCCCTCACTCAGACATCACATGGACCCTGATACCCCTCACTCAGACATCACATAGACCCTGACACCCCTCAGTCAGACATCACATGGACCCTGACACCCCTCACTCAGACATCACATGGACCCTGACGCCCCTCACTCAGACATCACATGGACCCTGACGCCCCTCACTCAGACATCTCATGGACCCTGACGCCCCTCACTCAGACATCACATGGACCCTGACACCCCTCACTCAGACATCACATGGACCCTGACACCCCTCACTCAGACATCACATGGACCCTGACACCCCTCACTCAGACATATCTATCAGTAATGACATTCCTAGCCCCTTAGCCCGGTGTGATATATAACATTGTAAGTCATGATTTCTGGAAGCTTTCTGCACTCATTAGCCGTATACATGTAGTAACTGGAATTGTTGATTACCTGCAGTCCTGTCTTACATAAGCGTTTATATACTAAATCCTTGTCTGAATGTTCATCCAGTGTCATCTCCACAGGGATCAGGAAGAAATATTTTGCTTTCTATGACATATCACTCCTTTTCCCAGCTGGGGCTCTTTCTCAGTATAATCCTTATTACACATTAGGCCATCTATGCCACCATGCTGTTCTTTTTCTAGAATGTAAGAGGAGATTTTTCACTGTGACTCTCATCTACTGCTCTAATAAGATACATCATATGTAGCATGAAGGACCAGACTGACAAGGTCTTAACTTGGGATATGTTTCTGTTATTTTAGGAAATCATGAAGTTCTTCACCCTGATGCTCATTATCATTGACAGAACCTGTTCTGGACCTTCTCCATGCAGACTGGAAATGATTGATGATTCTCCTTTCACCCAAAGCCCAGGGGACCTGATAGTTGGAGGGATAATACAACTAGCGTCCTCTGTTTCCAGAGATCACATACCTACATTTGTAATGATTTCAAATTCAATTCACTGTAAAAGGTAAGTATTCAGCATTTCTTCTGACTTTCTAATGACTTCTTGTAGTAAAGATGATGTAAGAAGAAGTAATTCATATCTAATTGTAAGGAGGATCTAAACATGACTGTTCACTAATCAATGACCATAGGATTTCTGACCAGGACCAGATTATAGGGAGGAAGGCAGAGGGACCATGAAATGCAGACCAACCAAACATCTACCTCCATATCAATCGGTAACAGGGACCAATAGAAACCCATTCACCTGTTACTGATATACCAGTCCAATAACACAGTGATGGTGAACACCAGTAGTAAGTACCGCCAAGGACACTTTAAGACATAAAACAATTAGATACAAATAGCCATCCCAATAAAAAAAAAGTGAAAAACAAGGGTTAATGGTAGGAAAGAGCGATTTGGTTCTAAATTAACCAGATTTGTTGTGAATTACACAAAAACCTGTCCACAAAATGAATCTAAATTTTATATAAATAAAAAAAAAAAAAAAAACACTTGCTATTTTGCTTGTACCATTCAGTAATCTGTGTACAAAACTTATGATTTTATATTTCGGAAACCCTTGACTTTTCCTTTATAGGAAACTGGTAAGTTTTTATTTAAAGGCCTCATAATAAAATATCTGGAAAACTGAAGAGAGCAAATGAAAGGCATAGGCCTCTTCAGAATGTGTTTAGTAGCAGCAACAGCCACGTGGCCAGTATTAGTGGTACTTGTAGCCATGGAGGTGACAGTGGTAGTGATGGTGGCACTTGCTGCAAATACAGACAAGAAACCTATGATGACATATCACAGGCTGCTAACAGTGGTGGGCAGGGTGAGGACTATGAGGAGTGTTGTATGTAGGACAGGACCACGCATACAGGTCAGGGTGCTGAGGGCAGGAGATGACCGGAGGAGGAGAGTGGTGGCTGCAGTGGCACTAAAGAGCACAGCAACATCTGGCCTGAACTTCTCTTCACTGGCAGGGCCTCCAGCTCTGTGCCAGCAGTTCCCGTCATCGCAGACACAAAGCCACAGACGTGTGCAAAATCTGCAGGATTAATATAAGCCGTGGGTGTTCAAAAATAGGTACCGGGCTCTATTGCAGCCCATGAGGCGGCTTCATCGGATCCTGTGGTAAGTAGATCTGGCCAGCATTTCCAATCAGAGTAAGGCTCCAGTCACACGTCCCTAGCGTGTTTTGCAGATCCAGCAATCCGCGGATCCGCAAAACACGGACATGGCAATGTGCGTTTCGCATTTTGTGAACCGCACATCGCTGACACTAATAGAATATGCCTATCCTTGTCCGCAAATTGCCAATTTTTAGCAGCCATTTTCCAGCCGCCTCTGCCAAAATGTGTCCTCTTAACTCTTTCTGGGAGGGGGGTAGGAAAAAAAAAGCAACGTAACTGAGTGTTTACAATATACATTTTGTGATGTTTATTTTTCAGCATAAATAACATAAACAAATACAAAAAAATATAAAAACAAATAACATAAATAAAATGACTTTATTCTCTGGGTCAGTACAATTACAGCGACACCAAATACATACAGTGTATAGTGTTTTACTACTTTTGATCAACAAAAACACTTTTTTTTAAAGAAAAAAATGACTTTTTTATTTTTCTTTCTACGGAGCTGTGTAAAGGCTTGATTTTTGCAGGATGTCTCGTAGTTTTCATTTTTGGGTACATAATGCTTTTTGATCACTTTTAATTCCATTCCAGAAAAATAGATTTTTTTAGGTGTTCACCGTACGGTATGTGATAATTTGCATGGTATTTGTGTAGTGCAGGTCATTATGGATGCAGTGATCCCAAACATGTGGGGGAGATTTTATTTTTGTAATTTTTTTCATTGAGAAGTTTTTTTGTGGAAAAAAAGCATATTTTCTTTCATTGTATTTTTTTTATTCTATGTGTTTTTTTTTTTTCTTTTCCACTGTGCCCACGGGAGCGCACAGCATCATAGGTTACTATGATGCTGTGCGCTTCGGGCCGCCCGCACGGCTATTGTCCTGTACTCATAATATCATATGAGTGCGGGACAATAGTCCTGGCGGCGGCCCGATGCACACAGTATTATAGTAACCTATGATGCTGTGCGCTCCCGTGCGCACTATGTATGCCGCTCCGGGACATATGGCCGCTCACGGACCGCATGTTTTTTAGAGGGCATACGGTCGTGTGCATGAGCCCTTATACTCACATTGACCAGAGGCGCAGCCTGCTGGGAAACACTAGAGAAAGGCTTGAGGCCTACGATAGGTCTCGGCCTGCCTTCACTGGCATCTTCACCCCACAATCTTATTTGCAGGGTGCCGATTGGGATACAGAGGGAGTCCGCTCCCTCTGTAACGGCTTACATTCGATGTGCGACATTGCCTGCATCATGTTAGGGATTAAACAGCCCAGATCGCCACCTTCAGGAAACTGCAGGCAAGAACAGCAATAATATGCACCTACACAACCAAACCCCATACCAGTAACAGTCCCTGTTTAAAGATGCCGCGCGGCCATTATCAATGAAGAAGGTCTATACAGTGCGGCCTTCATTATTGAATGAAAAGCAGCTGTGGGCTAATTGGCAACGTGCTTTATCATAGCAGCATGACCTCAACCTGCTCGCAGCATGGTCGCTCTGTGTGGCCATACCCTAAGGCAGAGTGCTCTGGGTCTACCTTAGTTATAGTGATTTGTGGCAAATTAATTCGTAACAAGTACAATTTCTTGGCTACCTTTGGCGAATTTTTCTAATGTTTGCTCATCGCTACTGATAATATTCAGGGTTTTACACTCTTTAGGAAAGGTAGGGCCAATAGAAAAGTTGGCGGCGTGTGCCTGTATGTGAGGAGTGATATGAAGACAAGAAACAGTCAGGTCCATAAATATTGGGACATCGACACAATTCTAACATTTTTGGCTCTATACATCACCACAATGGATTTGAAATGAAACAAACAAGATGTGTTTTAACTCCTTAAGGACCAGGCCATTTTTTGCAAATCTGACCAGTGTCACTTTATGTGGCGATAACTTTAAAACGCTTTGACTTATCCAGGCCATTCTAAGACCGTTTTTCGTCACATATTGTACTTCATGACACTGGTAAAATGGAGTAAAAAAATAAAATCTTTTTTATTTATCAAAAAATACCAAATTTGCAAATTTCCAAGTTTCAATTTCTCTACTTCTATAATACATAGTAATACCTACAAAAATAGTTATTACTTTACATTCCCCATATGTCTACTTCATGTTTGGATCATTTTGGGAATGATATTTTATTTTTTGGGGATGTTACAAGGCTTAGAAGTTTAAAAGCAAATCTTGAAATTTTTCAGGAATTTTCAAAAACACACTTTTCAAGGACCAGTTCAGATCGGAAGTCTCTTTCTGAGGCTTACATAATAGAAACCACCCAAAAATGACCGAATTTTAGAAACTACACCCCTCAAGGTATTCAAAAGTTATTTTACAAATGTTGTTAACCCTTTAGGTGTTCCACAAGAATTAATGGAAAATAGATACAATTTCAAAATTTCACTTTTTTGGCATATTTTTCATTTTAATAATTTTTTTCCAGTTACAAAGCAAGGGTTAACAGCCAAACAAATCTTAATATTTATCGCTCTGATTCTGTAGTTTACAGAAACACCCCATATGTGGTCGTAAACTGCTGTACGGGCACACGGCAGGGCGCAGAAGGAAAGGAATGCCATACGGTTTTTGGAAGGCAGATTTTGCTGGACTGGTTTTTTGACACAATGTCCCATTTGAAGCCCCCCTGATGCACCCCTAGAGTAGAAACTCCAAAAATTGACCCCATTTAAAAAAAACTACGGGATAGTGTGGCAGTTTTGTTGGTACTAGTTTAGGGTACATATGATATTTGGTTGCTCTATATTACACTTTTTGTGAGGCAAGGTAACAAGAAATAGCTGTTTTGGCACTGTTTTTACTTTTTGTTTTTTACAACATTCATCTGACAGGTTAGATCATGTGGTATTTTTATAGACCAGGTTGTCACGGATGCGACGATACCTAATATGTATACTTTTTTTTTATTTATGTAAGTTTTACACAATGATTTCATTTTTGAAACAAAAAAAAATCATGTTTTAGTGTTTCCATAGTCTGAGAGCCATAGTTTTTTCAGTTTTTGCAGTTTTTGGGCGAATATCTTGGGTAGGGTAAGATTTTTTTCAGGATGAGATGACGGTTTGATTGGCACTTTTTTGGGGTGCGTATGACTTTTTGATCCCTTGCTATTACACCTTTTGTGATGTAAGGTGACAAAAAATGGCTTATTTTACACCGTTTTTTTTTTTTGTTTTTTTTACGGTATTCACCTGAGGGGTGAGTTCATTTGATATTTTTATATAGGAAGTTATTACGGACGCGGTGATACCTAATATGTAAACTTTTTTTATTTATGTAAGTTTTACACAATGATTTCATTTTTGAAACAAAAAATCATGTTTTAGTGTTTCCATTGTCTGAGAGCCATATTTTTTTCAGTTTTTGGGAAATTATCTTGGGTAGGGTATGATTTTTGCGGGATGAGATGACGGTTTTATTGGCACTATTTTGGGGTGCGTGTGACTTTTTGATCGCTTGCTATTACACTTTTTGTGATGTAAGGTGACAAAAAATTGCTTTTTTTACACCATTTTTTTTTTTACGGTTTTCATCTGAGGGGTTAGGTCATGTGATATTTTATAGAGCCGGTCGATACGGATGCGGTGATACCTTATATGTATACTTTTTATTTATTTATGTAAGTTTTACACAATAATATCATTTTTGAAACAAAAAAAAATCATGTTTTAGTGTCTCCATATTCTGAGAGCCATAGTTTTTTCAGTTTTTGGGTGATTATCTTAGGTAGTTTCTTATTTTTTGCGGGATGAGATGACGGTTTTTTTGGCACTATTTTGGGGTGCGTGTGACTTTTTGATCGCTTGCTATTACACTTTTTGTGATTTAAGGTGAAAAAAAATATTTTTTTTAGCACAGTTTAAAATGTTTATTTTTTTACTATGTGTATATATGAGGGGTTAAATCATGTGATATTTTTATAGATCCGGTCGATACGGACGCGAAGAGTAGAGATGTTGCGAACATAAAATTTTATGCCATAGAACCGCCATAGACTTCAATAGGCAGGCGAATTTTAAAACCCACAGGGACTCTTTCTGGCCACAATAGTGATGGAAAAGTTGTTTCAAGGGGACTAACACCTGGACTGTGGCATGCCGGAGGGGGATCCATGGCAAAACTCCCATGGAAAATTACATAGTTGACGCAGAGTCTGGTTTTAATCCATAAAGGGCAAATCATCTAACATTCCTAAATTGTTTGGAATAACGTGCTTTAAAACATCCACTGTGTGTATACGATCAGGTATGATGTTGTATCGATCAGGTAGTGCAAGGGTTACGCCCGCTTCACAGTGACAGACCAAACTCCCGGTTTAACTCACCACAAACAACCGCAAACAGTCCATTTGCACAACCGCAAACTCATCATTTGCACAAGGTTGGATACCAAGCTAGCCATGTCCCGTTCCTTGTCCTCACTGACGTCATTGAATGTCTCTTCCTCCACCCAGCCACGTACAACACCAAGGGTCCCCGAAAGGTGACAACAAGCCCCCTGGGACGCCTGCTGTGGTTGGTCTTCCACCTCCTCTGACTCCTCTTCTTCAGACTCCTCTCTCTGCAGGTCCAGCAATCGACGACGACAAGGCTGCTTCTGGTGGTGATGGTGACCACAACTCTTCCTCTTCCTCTTCATGCTCATCTACGGCCTGATCTAGCACTCTTCGCAGGGCACGCTCCAGAAAAAACGCATATGGGATGAGGTCGATGATGTTGCCTTGGGTTTGACTGACCAGGTTTGTCACCTCCGCAAAAGGACGCATGAGCCGACAGCCATTGTGCATGAGCGTTCAGTAACGTGGCAAAAAAATTCCCAGCTCCGCAGAGGCTGTCCTAGCACCCCGGTCACACAAATACTCGGATGGCTTTTTCTTGTTGGAGCAGGCGGTCGAACATTAGGAGTGTTGAATTCCAACGTGTCGGGCTGTCGCAAATCAAGCGCCTCACTGGCATGTTGTTTCGCCGCTGGATATCTGAAAAGTTAGCCATGGCCGTGTAGGAACGCCTGAAATGGCCACACACCTTCCTGGCCTGCTTGAGGACGTCCTGTAAGCCTGGGTACTTATGCACAAAGCATTGTACAATCAGATTCAACAAATGTGCCATGCACGGCACATGTGTCAACTTGCCCAAATTCAATGCCGCCAACAAATTGCTTCCGTTGTCACACACCACTTTGCCGATCTCCAGTTGGTGCGGAGTCAGCCACTGATACACCTGTGCATTCAGGGCGGACAGGAGTGCTCGTCCGGTGTGACTCTCTGGTCCGGTGTGACTCTCTGCTTTCAGGCAAGTCAACCCCAAGACGGCGTGACACTGTCGTATCCGGGATGTGGAATAGCCCCTGGGGAGCTAGGGGGGTGTAGTTGATGTGGAGCAAGACGCAGCAGAAGAAGAGGACTCAGCCGAGGAGGTTATCGAAGAGGATGGAGTAGGAGGAGTAGAGGAGGTGGCAGCAGGCCTGCCTGCAAGTCGTGGCGGTGTCACCAACTCCTCTGCAGAGCCACGCATTACATGCTTGGCAGCCGTCAGCAGGTTTACCCAATGCGCAGTGTAGGTGATATACCTGCCCTGACCATGCTTTGCAGACCAGGTATCAGTGGTTAGATGGACCCTTGCCCCAACACTGTGTGCCAGACATGCCATGACTTCCTTTTGCACAATAGAGTACAGGTTGGGGATTGCCTTTTGTGAAAAAAAAAAATTGCCGGGTACCTTCCACTGCAGTGTCCGAATAGTTATACATTTTTTGAAGGCCTCAGACTCCACCAGCTTGTATGGTAAAAGCTGGTGGGCTAAGAGTTCAGACGCCGGGCAAGGGGGTAACTATGTGACATTGGCTTTTTATGCTCAAACATTTCCTTGACAGACACCTGACTGTGGGCAGATGAGCAGGAACTGCTCAAGGCGAGAGACGGAGTGGCTGATGGTTGAGAGGGGGCAAGGAGGACAGCAGTGGTTGACGTGGCTGAAGATGCTGGACCAGGAGGAGGATGGTGGCTTTGAGCTTGTGTGCTGCTTGTACTCGTCATCATGTGTTGATCCCATAGGCGTTTGTGATGTGAGATCATGTGCCTTCGCAAAGCAGTTGTAACTAGGTGGGTGTTGGATTTCCCACTACTCAGTTTCTTTTGGTACAGGTTGCAAATGGCATTGCTGTTATCAGAGGCAGACACACAATTGCTGAGATTTGCAATGACGGCATTCTGGTGGTGGCAACAGCATGCGTTGATTGGCGTGCTGTCTGGCTGACCCCGGGTGCCGATACATGCTGTCTGACTGTGCCACTAGCTCCTTGCGACGACCTCCCCCTGCTTCCAACTCCTCTCCTCATCCTCTCTGTCTCCCCATATGAACTTTCCCCCTGTTCTTCTTCTCTTCGAGCGGGCACCCACATGACATCCACGGACACATTGTCATCATCAACCGCTTCACTTGTATCTGACAACTCAGCAAAGAAAGCAGCAGTGGGTACAACATCATCATCATCACACCGTACGTCCATGTGTGCAATGCTGCCTGACTGAGACATATCCCTGTTATCTACATCCTCTGGCAATAATGGTTGTGCATCACTCATTTCTTCCAACTGATGTGTAAATAACTCCTCTGACTGATCAAATGAAGCAGCTGTGGTGCCAGTGTTGGTGGTGGCGGCAGGCGGGCAAGTGGTAAACTTGAGAGGTCTCCGAAGCTGAGCTGGAGGAGGATGGTGCGCCAAGCTTCCGAGCGGAAGCTGTAGAAGATTGGGTGTCCTGTGTAAGCCAGTCAACTATGTCCTCAGAACTTTTCGAGTTCAGGGTACGTGGCCTCTGAACACTGGGCATTATTCTAGGGCCAAAGGGTATCACAGCACCACGACCACGACGGCCCCTGCGGGGTGGCCTGCCTCTGCCTGTCATTTTTTTTTGATTAGTTGTACTATGCGTGCAAGCTACTGTGACACCAGATATGAGTGGCACTGTGCACTGGCAGTAGTTGGCACAGTACACGCTGTAGGCCTGACACACGCTTGCAGACTACTAACTGCTATTATATTACAGTCAAAATTGTTGTTGTTTTTTTTTTAAATGTAATCTACTGTGACACCAGATATGAGTTGCACTGGTGACACTGTGCACTTGCAGGGCCTGAAACACACACGCTTGCAGGCAACTGAAATTAGATTACAGAGAGAAAAAAAAGCAGACTAATGTACTAGCCCTAAAAATGGCTTTTTGGGGTGCTATCAGGACGCTGTCCTTACAGCAGAGATCAGATGAGTCCTTCAGGACTGGAGTGGACACTGAATACACTGGCCTAGCTATCGATTTCCCTATTAAATCAGCAGCAGCTACACTGTCCCTCCTCTCACCAGTGGCGGATCCAGAGCTTGGTCTCGGGAGGGGCATTTTCAGATTATTTTCTGTCCGCCACCACAAAACAATGGTGCTTATAGAACAGACTACACAGTGTAGCGGTATACTGTACATTGTGGGGCACAGTGGATGCTATATGTGTATAACAAACATATTTTACATGAAAACTTACAATTACTTGGCTTGGCCCTTGGGGATCTCGGACGCCACTTCAACACTTTGGCCGGGGGCTCGGCGGAGCTGATGTGTTTTATCCTAATGAGAAAGATTTCATAATAAGGATTTGGAGAAGGGGCAGAGGGATAGCAGAGCAGGGAGAGGCTCGTGCTGCTACTAGGGGGTCATACCATGGGGGAGTAATAAAGCCCACCATAATGTCCCCCCCAGTAGAAATAATTCTCCTTATAATGTGACAGTGCAAAAAATACCCCCTTGTAATGCCCCCAGTTCAGCTAATGTCCCCATAGTGCCCCCATAATGTGCCAGTATAAAATACCCCTATATAGTGCCCCTAGTAAATGACCCCATAGTGCTCCACACCCTCCTTCCTCCTAGTGCCCCCCATAATGTACCAGTATAAAATGCTCTAGTAGATGCCCTCAGTGTCCCCCATAATTTGCAAGTATAAAATACCCCTTCCTAGTGCCCCCCGTAGATGACCCCATAGTACTCCTCTCCCCCCTTCCCCATAGTACCCACCATAATGTGTCCCAGTATAAAAACTGTACTGTACAGAGAGCCCATATAAAATACCCCTTCTTTGTGGCCTCAGTAGATGCCCCTATAGTGTCCCCAATCATGTGCCAGTATTAACAGCCCCCCCTGTGCCAGTAATAATAGCCCCCCTGTGCCAGTAATAGCAGCCCCCCTGTGCCAGTAATAGCAGCCCCCAGTAATAACAGCCCCTCTGTGCCAGTAATAACAGCCCCCAGTAATAAGAGCCCCTCTGTGCCAGTAATAACAGCCCCCAGTAATAACAGCCCCTCTGTGCCAGTAATAAACGCCCCCAGCAATAACAGCCCCCCTTTGCCAGTAATAACAGCCCCTCTGGGCCACTAATAACAGCCCCCAGTAATAACAACCCCCCTTTGCCAGTAATAACAGCCCCTCTGGGCCACTAATAACAGCCCCCAGTAATAACAGCCCCCCTTTGCCAATAATAACAGCCCCCAGGTGCCAGTAATAACAGCCCCCAGGTGCCAGTAATAACAGCCCCCAGGTGCCAGTAATAACAGCCCCCAGGTGCCAGTAATAACAGCCCCCAGGTGCCAGTAATAACAGCCCCCAGTAATAACAGCCCCCAGTAATAACAGCCCCTCTGGGCCAGTAATAACAGCCCCCAGTAATAACAGCCCCTCTGGGCCAGTAATAACAGCCCCTCTGGGCCAGTAATAACAGCCCCCAGTAATAACAGCCCCTCTGGGCCACTAATAACAGCCCCCAGTAATAACAGCCCCCAGTAATAACAGCCCCTCTGGGCCACTAATAACAGCCCCCAGTAATAACAGCCCCCAGTAATAACAGCCCCCCTTTGCCAGTAATAACAGCCCCCAGGTGCCAATAATAACAGCCCCCAGTAATAACAGCCCCCCTTTGCCAGTAATAACAGCCCCCAGGTGCCAGTAATAACAGCCCCCCTTTGCCAGTAATAACAGCCCCCAGGTGCCAGTAATAACAGCCCCAGGTGCCAGTAAAAGTATTGTATATAAAAAAAAAAAAACACTTATACTTACCTCCATGTCAGCGATGCGATGCAGGCCTCTTCTGGCCTGTGTCCCACGCTGTATAGCTCAGGCGCGCGATGACGTCATCGCTCCGCCTGCGCCGGCCTCTGATAGGCTGCAGGCACTAGGCCGGCAGCCTATCAGAGGAAGGGAAAGGGACACGCCTCTCCCTCCCCTGCCTCAGCACAGTCAACTGTATCGCTGTCCTGAGGACGGCGATACAGATGACTGGAGATGAGCGCTTCCACAATGGAAGCGCTCATCTCCCTGTGCCCAGTCGCCACCGCCAGCTCGGGGGGGGGGGGCAATTGCCCCGTTGCCCCCCCCCTGGATCCGCCACTGCCTCTCACTAAGACTGCAGCTTCCGAATGAATCTATAATGGATGCTATCCAGGAGGTGGGAGGGTCTGGGAGAGAGAGTATGCAGCTGATTGGCTGGAATGTGTCTGCTGACTGTGAGGTACAGGGTCAAAGTTTGCTCAATGAAGACGAATAGGGGGCGGGCCAAACATCGAATATGTTCGCCCGCCGCGGCGATCGCGAACAAGCTATGTTCGCCGGGAACTGTTCGCCGGCGAATAGTTCTGGACATCTCTAATTCTGAGCCAGTTTTTTTTTTTTTGGGGCGATTGTCTCAGTTAGGGGCTCATTTTTTGCGGGATAAGGTGACGGTTAGATTGGTACTATTTTGGTGGGCATGCGCCTTTTTGATCGCTTGCTGTTGCACTTTTTGTGATGTAAGGTGACAAAAAAATTGTTTATTTAGCACAGTTTTTATTTTTTATTTTTTACGGTGTTCATCTGAGGGGTTAGGTCATGTGATATATTTCTAGAGCCGGTCGATACGGACACGGCGATACCTAATTTATCTACTTTTTTTTCCCCCTATTTTTTTTTACTTTATTTGGGAAAATGACGTTTTTGTTTATTTTTACTTGAAACTTTTAATTTTTTTGGGGGGAAAACTTAATTTTTTCCATGCCATTGGGTCCCCCCTACAGCCGCATAGGGACCCGATGGCACCGCCGCCGCGGCACCAGGTAAAAGCCGCAAACCACAGGTCTGAATTGTCCTGCGGTTCGCGGCGATCACCGACACGGGGGGGGGGGGGGTCACTGGACCCCCCCGCGCATTTACCCAGGGTGCCTGCTCGATGAGCAGCGGTGATCAGAAATACACAGGACATATTGGTACGCCCTGTGTCCTTAAGTTCCGGGACATCAGGGCATAACGGTACACCTTGTGTCCGGAAGAGGTTACTGCAGACTGTCAGCTTTAATTTGAGGGTATTTACATCCAAATCAGGTGAACGGTGTAGGAATTACAACATTTTACTTATGTGCCTCCCACGTGCAGACGCTGGGTTTCATCCCTGGTGATGCTCTGCCAGGCCTCTACTGCAACTGTCTTCAGTTCCTGCTTGTTCTTGGGGCATTTTCCCTTCAGTTTTGTCTTCAGCAAGTAAAATGCATGCTCAATCGGATTCAGGTCTGGTGATTGACTTGGCCATTCATAAGATTCCACTTCTTTCCCTTAAAAAAACTCTTCCTCCTGCAACTTGCGATCTACCTGATCTCCCTGAGTGTGTCCCCCTTGTTCTCTCCAGCCGGGCCTTTAAACTGTGAACTGAAGACTGGTGAGATTGTTCCTGTATTTCTCCTCCCATTAACATTAACTTTTACTAACTGAGGAACCAACTAATCCTCTAACCAGCTAACCTTCTCAACGTTAAGGACATTTATGCAGCCTCAACTTACACCCATACTCTATATGGGGTATTGTACCTATAGGAATTGAGGTACTCTGTCCAGAAAAAAAATAAATAATCAAACTGTTTGTGGGGAGATAGAGAAGAGAGGCGGTTGGTGAGGAGAATATTATAGTGGAGAGAGACAAGCGGAAGGAAAAAAAGAAAAAAAAAGTGGAAATAAAATTTAAAAAAAACAAGGGGGAAGGAGAGAAAGAGAAAAAAAAAAGAAGAGGAAAAAAAGATGAAAAAGAGAGAAGGATAAAAAAAAAAGGATAAAAATAAAAAGGGAAATGGCACCGAAGTCAAGTAGGCGTTCTGTAGACCTTTTTGGTCAGAAACCGGCTATTAAACCCTCTGAAGGAGGGAAAATAGACCAGTTTTTGAGGTCCCCAAGGGTTAATACCAGAGGTGGCCAAAAGAATACCAGCTCTAAAAAAAATGAGAATCCCGAACTGATGGAACTCAAATTACAAAAAGCTCCTGGGTATCCCCAAGGGGAGGAGGGAATAGATGGAGAAGGTGTGACCAACCCCAACTTCTCACCGTTAAATGAAATTCTTCTGGCAGTAAAACAGAACGGGGACCTAATACAGGCTATTACAACCCAGCTGGGGGCGCAATTCAAGTCGATGTGGGACTGATTAGAGATGATCTGTCTAAAATCTGTGATAGAGTCAATAAGGTGGAGAGCTCTATGGTTACTATACAGAATGAATACAAAGAAATAAACACTGAGATGTCCACGTTAAAGACAGATTTTAATCGCCTTAAAAAAAGGTGGTGGATCTGGAAGACAGATCACGAAGGTACAATGTAAGAATCCTGGGAATCCCAGAGGGCGCGGAAGATAAGAACCCTACTCAATTCATACAGGTGATGATTCTTGAAAATTTTGGGAGGGAGCACTTTTCGCCCTTGTTTCTAGTAGAAAGAGCCCATCGGGTCCCAGGTGGTAAATTAATTCCTGGGAGACAACCACGGACACTCCTCGCTAAAATGCTGGCTTCAAGAAACAGAGATATAGAACTAAGACTGGCGAGGGAATGTCCCCCTGTTTTATATGATGGAAATAGACTGGCCTTTTTCCCGAATTTTTCCAAAGATGTCCAAGAAAAGAGACGCTTGTTTATTACTGTTAAAAAGAGACTAAGAGAAAGGGATATTAAATACTCACTTGTCTTCCCAGCCAAACTCCGGATTATTTTCAATGATACAACTTTATTTTTTGATACGCCGGAGAAAGCTGCGGAGTGGCTTGAACGAAACAATATGTGATCTAAATGCTTAAGGTTTTGTCGGGATCATTAGCTGGCAAATTATGCTCTATATTGTTCCCTTTCTTTGGTTAACTAGCGGTGAGGTGTCGAGCGGAGGGGTGGGGGGATGGTCATAGGCCAGGGATCTGCTGATTTATGCGGTGGATTAATTGGATTGGGGGTTGGATGGGGGCTGTGATGTGTCTAGGGTGGGGAAGAGTTGTGTGTTTTTTTTTATTTTATTTATTTTTGATTAATTTTTATAATGTCAATCAGAATTCCTACCTGGAATGTCAGGGGCCTGGGGAAAAGAAGAAAAAGACAAGCGTTTTTTGATTTAATGTGTTCACATCTCCCAGCTATTATATGTTTGATAGAAACACATCTTACGGGGGAGACCTCCAGGGTTGTCACCAGGGGCTGGGTTGCGCACACATACCATTCTCCCTTCTCTAGTCATTGTAGGGGAGTGACTGTCTTTATTCATAGAACGATTGATTTTATGTGCGAGGCAGCCTCTGTTGACCCACAGGGGAGATTTGTCTTCCTATATTGTAAGCTGGCGGGGAAGATGAGTATTCTGGCCTTTGTCTATATTCCACCTCCATTTTCTTTCTTAGTACTTAACTCTCTGCTAAAATTCATGGATAAATGGCCAGAATGTCCTACATTGATTATGGGAGACTTCAATTGTATCATCAATCCCACGGACGACAGGGTCTCTAGTGGTATCAAGGGGGACGCCTCTGTTCAGGGGTCCCCCATGGCATGTTTCTGTTTGGAGGCTGGGTTCGAGGATGTTTGGGGAAGTCTGGGACAGGGGAGAAGGGTCTTCTCATGCATTAGTAAATTAGGTAGATCTATGTCCAGAATAGACCATGCTTTGATTAATAAAAAATATCTGCGATATGTAAAACGAATGAGGTACGAGACTAGGTCACTCTCGGACCATCTGCCCCTACTCCTCGAACTCTGCCTGACCCAGGATAAACAAATAGGGAGGTCTCCATTTAGACTTAACCCCTATTGGTTATCAGTAATAAAAAATCATGAAATAATACAAAAGGAAATTAACCAATTTTGGGAGGCTAATTATACCTCAGCAAAAACCCAAGTAGTATGGGACACTTTTAAGGGCTATATGAGGGGAATAATGGTTAGTAATATTGCTAACCTAGGAAAGGAGTACGGGGAAAAGGAGGGAAACTTAAAAGACCAAGCTTCCTTAGCTACACAATCATATTATATAAATAGGACAGAGGAAAATAGGGAAACCATGCAGGAAACCACACAAGTATATTCCAACTTCCTGCTGGAGAAGGCCCAACAGAGTTTATTCTTTAAGGGCCAAAAATACTTTACTGAATCCACTGTGAGCACAGAAGACGTTTAAGCATGGGCGTCCGCAGAAATTTTTCCAGGGGGGGGGCATAATTTTATTGACATTGAAACGGGCACGTGTATGAAGCCTAACTGCAGATATAAGAGAGTGGAACGGAACCCCGTTTGTGTACAGGGACTAAACTTTAAAATAGGAAGCCACCACAAAAGGAAAGACCAATTCTTCTTATTTCACTTGAATGTCTATTAATTCTATATTATTTTTGCACCCTTTGTTATAGTCTCAGCAATATGTTATTTTGCATTTTGTCGCCAACAAATGAAATGTTGTGTTCTGTACCTGAACGCTTCCAGGCTTTTGTCATATGTAACTTACAAGCAGATGGTCTGCAGAATACCAGGCCTACCACCAGTATTACCGCCTGCCTGCCTGGTCACCCTGACCAGGCGGGCAGGCGGTATATGATTGAAGGGGCAATACTGCCTGGTATATGGACAGCAGAGATGGCATCCTCTGGGCAGTACTGTCTATGGTCACCCTTCACCAGCACCCTGACTGTCACCTGCTTGGCTCTCATGGCACTTCACTGCCTGCTGCTTGGCTATCAGTGACTCACCCCACACCTAACACTCAGGGTCAGGGAGTGACTCAGTAGTCACACTGTGACACTGACTGACTGTCATTCACTGATAGCCAAGCAGGTGGCAGTCAGGGAGCTTCTGAAGGATGAATTGACCATAGGCAGTACTGCCCAGAGGATGCCATATCTGATGTCCATATAATACCAGTATTGCCTCTTCATATACCGCCTGGTCACCCCACACCTAACACTCAGGGAGTACTGTCATCAATAAAAACAATAATAGGTTTAATCGTGGCTGGCCCACACATCTGGTTCATCAATCAGTCTGGAGATTTAATTTGTGGACGTTCATACAGAAGAAACTGTATATTGTGTGGCACAGTGTAGAGGTATACTGTATATTGTGTGGCACAGTGTAGCGGTATACTGTATATTGTGTGGCACAGTGTAGGCTATATGTGTATAACATAAATATATTTTACATGAAAACTTACAATTACTTGGCTTGGCCCTTGGGGATCTCGGACGCCACTTCCACACTTTGGCCGGGGGCTCGGCGGAGCTGATGGGTTTTATCCTAATGAGAAAGATTTCATAATAAGGATTTGGAGAAGGGGCAGAGGGATAGCAGAGCAGGGAGAGGCCGGTGCTGCTACTAGGGGGTCATACCATGGGGGAGTAATAAAGCCCACCATAATGCCCCCCCCCCCCAGTAGTAATAATTCTCCTTATATTAGACAGTGCAAAAATACCCCCTTGTAATGCCCCCAGTTGAGCTAATGTCCCCATAGTGCCCCCATAATGTACCAGTATAAAATACCCCTATATAGTGCCCCCAGTAAATGCTGCATAGTGCTCCTCTCCCCCTTCCTCCTAGTGCCCCCATAATGTACCAGTATAAAATGCCCCATATATAGTGCCCCAGTAGATGCCCTCAGTGTCGCCCATAATTTGCAAGCATAAAATACCCCTTCTTAGTGCTTCCCGTAGATGACCCCATAGTATTCCTCTCCCCCTTCCCCATAGTACCCACCATAATGTGTCCCAGTATAAAATACTACTGTACAGAACCCTCCATATAACATACCACTTCTTTGTAGCCTCGCCCTCAGTAGATGCCCCTATAGTGCCCACCAATAATGTGTTGGCAAGAAGTGCCCCCATAGTGCCCCCCAATAATGTGCCAGTAAGAAGTGACCCCATAGTGCAACCTAATAATGTGCCAGTAAAAAGTGCCCCCAATGATGCCCCCCCGGGCCCCGGCCTTAATGTCACATTTCTCCCCCTCAGGCTCGGGCCCCTCCATGGGCCAGTGTCAGCAGCACATCCCTCCCCCCCCCAGGCACATTTCTCCCCCTCAGGCTCGGGCCCCTCCATGGGCCAGTGTCAGCAGCACATCCCTCCCCCCCCCAGGCACATTTCTCCCCCTCAGGCTCGGGCCCCTCCATGGGCCAGTGTCAGCAGCACATCTCTCCCCCCCCCCAGGCACATTTCTCCCCCTCAGGCTCGGGCCCCTCCATGGGCCAGTGTCAGGCAGCACATCTCTCCCCCCCCCCCCAGGCACATTTCTCCCCCTCAGGCTCGGGCCCCTCCATGGGCCAGTGTCAGCAGCACATCTCTCCCCCCCCCCCGCCCCCCCAGGCACATTTCTCCCGCATTCCATCACATGGGCCAGACTAGTGGCAGACATGGGATACATCATGGATCCCATGTCTGCCACTGGTCTGGCCCATGAGATGGAGTGGGAGAAATGTGCCTGGGGGGGGGGGAGATGTGCTGCTGACACTGCCATCATCCACCATGTCATCATGATCCATCATCCATCCACTTGTTGTTGTGATGTACTTATGTTGTGAATCTGATTTATCTTTCTTTTTCTTTGTACAATATAAAGGCTGTAATAATGTTAACTTACTACTTCTGTGACTGTTGGACAGTTGGAATAGGAAACTTCTTCACTTGTCTTGGAACTTGTTGGAGCCGTTACTGAACTTGGCTCAGGGTCAGTGACAGGCAGGCAGTTCTCTTCTGGAGGCGGAGCTCACTGGCAACATCACGTTCAGTGCCTGTGCTGTGCGGCAGCTGCTCCAGCAGCCACTGTCTGAGTCTAGTCTAGACAGGCAGGCCAGGCAGCGGAGCTCAGAGCGGCTCACTCTTTCAGGCCGGGCGTGCGCTCAGTCAGTGTGCTGTCAGCTGTTGTTAGCCGGCCGGCGGCCGCCCGCGCCCCGCAACTAATTAGTAGTAACTTTCTTAATAGTACAGGGTTAGTTGCGTCGCCAGGGGGGGCACTTGCCCCCCCTTGCCCCCCCCTGCGGACACCCATGCGTTTAAGATTAGTTGGTGGGCCCAGACAGGATACAATCATGATTGTATGTACAATCGGTAAAAATAAAATTACTGATTTCACGCTGGAAATCAAATTAATTTGCTGCCACCACTCTTCGTATTGAATCGGGGCGAAGAGACCCCGGCTAGCTAATCATAAAGGGACAAAACGGTTATTTGCAACCTAGCTAGTAAATTAACAATTTATAAAAATAAAACAATTTGGTAGTATGTCTTCTGAGGACAGAGTTCTTAGCATAGATCAGGTCATCAAGTAACAAGGGCAAAACTGGAACGATGAAATCGTTAGTTTTTATTCTAAAACTATACACAAAAATATATACATTAAAGCAGACAGATAAATCTACCTGCCAGTTGAACAGATTGGTTTGGATAGAAATAGGTAAGAGGTGGAAGGGAATAGAATGTCTGTAAGTTCAGAATTACCGTGGTAAAGTCCAGTAAAAGGCAAAGTCTTTGTAGAATAATCCAAGATGGTGGGGTGTGCCCGTGTCCAGCGGGCGGTCGTGATGTAAGTCGACGTCAGATGGTAGAAGAAGGACCCAGGGCTGAATGTGTCACAGGGTTTTACCCACTCTGTAGTGGGGAGGGGTTGTGACCCGCACAAGTCCAGCCTTGGGTAATTGGAAGAGGGGCAGTTCCTGCCCTGGACAGAGGAAATCTGGCTGAATCTTTGCTGTGCCAGTTTCTCCGTACCCGTGGGTCAAATTAGGACATAGAGGTCATATTGAGAATCAGCACAATTTTACAGATCCTCTGATACCAAACAGGATAGAATTACCATTTAGATTCCTTGAGAGCTTTGATATCTGAGAGAGAGAATCTCTGATTGACTGGCCGATTTCCTGAAAGGTGTATTATTGGGGCCGGAATAATCCCTAAAGAGATGGTTCAGTGCATTGGTTCCGAACCCAGGAAATATGAGGAAATATGGATGCAAATATGAAAGCTATGTATTAGAGGTGGCTGCCCGGTGACCTCTTTTTGTGTCTCAAACAGCTGTCTGATAAGAATCTGTCCTGCTCTCTTTGAAGCGCACTGGCAAGACTGAAGGTGTGAGAACCCTGCTGGTATTGGAGACACTATGGCTGCAGAAAGACCAGGTTTAGGAGGTTCTGTCATAAGAGAACTAGATTGATGGCTACTCAACTTGGCATGGGGCAGGAAAGGTTTGTCACAAGGAGGTGATAATGGCACCTCTGCTCTGTGAATTTCTCCTTTAGTGAAAAGAGAAGATTTTTAGTGAAGGCTCTGGTGTCTCTGTGATTGCGAAATATGGCGCATTTGCGATTTCCTAGTATTGCTGTGGATCGCAAAGCGTCACACCTCCCCCCTTTGGAAGATTGGGGAAGGAGTGGTCAGCAAGACTGGGACTGATGCAATCCCAACTCCCTATTTGAGCTCGTTACAGCGGGAAAGTCCGTCAACATTCTGATGGCGACTTCCCGGTTTGTGCTGAATCGTGAAATCGTACTGTTGGAGCGCTAAGCTCCAGCGGAGAAGTTTTCCGTTGGTACCAGAAGTACGTTTCAGCCAGCTGAGAGGGTTGTGATCTGTGATGACCATGAAGGATCGTCCATATAGGTACGATTGTAATTTCTGTAGGGCCCATACGATCGCTAGGCACTCTTTCTCAGTGGTGCAGTATGCGGTTTCCCGCGGAAGTAGTTTTCGGCTCAGGTAGAGGACAGGGTGCTCATTCCCGGTTGCGTCCACCTGACTAAGGACGGCTCCCAGACTGTGGTCTGAGGCGTCAGTTTGTACTAGGAACTGACGGGAGAAGTCGGGAGCTTGAAGGACAGGAGCGCTAGCTAGCGCTTCCTTCAGGGCCCGAAATGCCTGTTCTAGTTCCGAGTTCCATGTGACCGTGTTGGGTTGTTTTTTGCCCGTTGCATCGGTCAGTGGTTTAGCCAGAGTACTATAGGATGGAACAAACTTCCTATAGTACCCTGCCGTTCCCAGAAATGCCTGTATTTGTTTTTTGGTGTTAGGCCGTGGCCATGCTACAATGGCATCGACCTTCCCTATGTGAGGTTTCAGGGTCTGGCTGCCTACTCTGTGTCCTTAGTACTGAACCTCTGTCATGGCAATCTGACATTTGTTGGGCTTAACGGTCAGATTGGCAGCGGACAGTCTTCCCAATACCTGTGACAGATGGTCAAGGTGATCTTCCCAGGTTGGACTATATATGGCTATATCGTCCAGATATGCTAGGGCATAACCTTGCATTCCTTCCAACAGTTCATTCATGGCCCGCTGAAATGTGGCGGGCGCATTCTTCATCCAAAAGGGCATGCGAGTAAACTCATAGAGGCCAAAAGGGGTGATGAATGCGGATTTCGCACTCGCCTCTGGCGCAAGCGGAATCTGCCTGTATCCACGGCTCAAGTTCATGATTGTTAGATAGCTGGCGGACGCCAGCTGATCCAGCAATTCATCAATTCGAGGCATGGGATACGCATCGGTTATGGTGATGTCATTTAGTCTCCGATAGTCGACACAGAACCGGGTTGTCTTGTCCTTTTTGGGGACTAAAACAACCGGGGCGGCCCATGGACTAGAAGATTTCTGTATAACCATTAACTGTAGCATCTCATCAATATCTTGTTTGATCTCAGCCTGCACTTCGGGTGAGGTGCGATAGGGGCCCTGCCGTAAGGGCTTGTGGGTCCCTGTGTCAACTCGGTGAGCTGCTAGGTTGGTTTGGCCAGGGATGCCTGAGAATGTGGCGCTGTGCGCACTCAGGAGAGTGGTGAGCTGAAGCTTTTGTGGGTACGAGAGGTGGGGGTTGATGTTCCAATCATCTGCCACGTCTCGTAGCTCTGCTAGCAAGTCTATCAGTGGATCTGGATCTTCTGGTTCTAGCTGGCTACACACTGCTAATACATACTGCTCTCTTTCCTCGTGTGCTTTTAACATGTTCACGTGGAACAGTTTCTGTCGCTTACCCCTGAGACTCACTAGGTAAGTGACTGGGTTCACCTGTTTCAGAATGGTGTATGGCCCGTCCCAGGCAGCCTGCAATTTGTTCTGCCTGACAGGGAGTAGGGCGTATACCTTCTGACCTGCTTGGTATGACCGCTCTCTGGCATGCTGATCATACCAAGCCTTCTGTTTGGCCTGTGCCTTTGCAAGGTTTTCTGTCACTATGGTCATGAGGGACTCCATCTTGTCCTGAAATTTTAGGACATATTCAACCACAGAGACTTCTGAGGGGTCACCTTTTCCCTCCCAGGTCTCCCGAATCAGTTTTAAGGGCCCTCGGACGTCTCGTCCATATAGGAGTTCAAAGGGTGAGAACCCAGTGGACTCCTGTGGCACTTCTCTGTAAGCGAACAGCAAATGAGGCAGGTGCCGCTCCCAGTCCTTCCCCTGTGATTCCACGAACGTGGCCAGCATTTGCTTTAACGTTCCGTTGAAACGTTCGCAAAGGCCGTTGGTTTGCGGGTGATACGCACTGGAAGTGGTGTGCTTGATTTGCATCCTCTCACAGAGGGCTTCCATGAGCTCCGACATGAAGCAAGAGCCCTGATCAGAGATCATCTCGGCGGGGAAACCTACACGCGAGAAAATCCTGATCAAGGCGTCCGCCACCGTGGCTGACCTAAGGGAAGACAGTGCTACCGCCTCTGGATAACGGGTGGCATAGTCCACGGCCGTTAAGATGTAGCACTTGCCAGAACTGCTAGGAATGGGAAGGGGACCAATTACAGTCATGTGAAAAAATTAGGACACCCTTTGAAAGCATGTGGTTTTTTGTAACATTTTTAATAAATGGTTATTTCATCTCCGTTTCAACAATACAGAGAGATTAAAGTAATCCAACTAAACAAAGAAAACTGAAGAAAAGTCTTTTCAAGATCTTCTGTAAATGTCATTCTACAAAAATGCCTATTCTAACTGAGGAAAAAGATAGGACACCCTCACATGTATTCCCTCTTAAATTGGCTCAGATCTCACACAGGTATATCACACCAGGTGCACATAATTAGTAGATCGTTACTCTGCATGTTGAATGAGGCTTGCCCTATTTAAACCTCAGACATTTAGTTTGGTGTGCTCCTGACTGTTGAAGTGAGAGTGAGCACCATGGTGAGAGCAAAAGAGCTGTCAGAGGACTTCAGAAAAAAGATTGTAGCAGCCTATGAGTCTGGGAAGGGATTTAAAAAGATCTCAAAAGATTTTGAAATCAGCCATTCCACTGTCCGGAAGATAGTCTACAAGTGGAGGGCTTTCAAAACAACTGCCAACATGCCCAGGACTGGTCGCCCCAGCAAGTTCACCCCAAGAGCAGACCGCAAGATGCTAAAAGAGGTATCCAAAAACCCTAAAGTGTCATCTCGAGAACTACAGCAGGCTCTGGCTACTGTTGATGTAGAAGTACATGCCTCTACAATCAGAAAGAGACTGTACAAGTTTAACTTGCATGGGAGGTGTGCAAGGAGGAAACCTTTGCTTTCCAAGAGAAACATCGAGGCCAGACTGACATTTGCCAGCGATAAAGTTGACAAAGACCAGGACTTCTGGAATAATGTTCTTTGGACAGATGAGTCCAAAATTGAATTATTTGGACACAACAGCAGAGGACATGTTTGGCGTAAACCAAACACAGCATTCCAAGAAAAGAACCTTATACCAACTGTGAAGCATGGAGGTGGAAGTGTCATGGTTTGGGGCTGCTTTGCTGCAGCAGGACCTGGTCAGCTCACCATCATAGAATCCACGATGAATTCTACTGTGTATCAGAAGGTGCTTGAAGAACATGTGAGACCATCAGTTAGAAAATTAAAGCTGAAGCGGAACTGGACCATGCAACATGACAATGACCCAAAACATACTAGTAAATCAACCAAAGATTGGCTGAAAAAGAAGAAATGGAGAGTCCTGGAATGGCCAAGTCAAAGTCCAGATTTGAATCCCATTGAGATGCTGTGGGGTGACTTGAAAAGGGCTGTACGTGCAAGAAACCCCTCAAACATCTCACAGCTGAAAAAGTTCTGCATTGAGGAGTGGGGTAAAATTTCCTCAGACCGATGTCGAAGACTGGTAGATGGCTACAAGAACCGTCTCACTGCAGTTATTTCAGCCAAAGGAGGTAACACTCGCTATTAGGGGCAAGGGTGTCCTATCTTTTTCCTCAGTTAGAATAGGCATTTTTGTAGAATGACATTTACAGAAGATCTTGAAAAGACTTTTCTTCAGTTTTCTTTGTTTAGTCGGATTACTTTAATCTCTCTGTATTGTTGAAACGGAGATGAAATAACCATTTATTAAAAATGTTACAAAAAACCACATGCTTTCAAAGGGTGTCCTAATTTTTTCACAAGACTGTATATCCACTGCCACTCTCTGGAAGGGCTCTGTGATCACGGGCAGTGGCTGCAAAGGAGCCTTCTTAACCCTTTGGCAAGTGGTACACGATCGGCAGTACTTACTTATGTCCGTTCCCATCGTGGGCCAGTAAAAATGGTTCTGAACACGTTTGTGGGTCTTTCTGATACCCAAATGTCCTGCAAGTGAAATGTTGTGGGCTGCTTTGAGCACTTGTGTCCGAAATTCCCTAGGGACTACCAGCTGTCTCGCGTTCTCACCTGCGCCACCTTTTGTAGGCTGCACAGCTTCACAGTACAGTCGGTTGTTCTCCCAATAGATTTTATATGGAGTGCCCTTACCCGGAGGCTGGCCGGCTCGGGCCCTAAGGGCCTCCAGACTAGGGTCACCCTTCAAAGATTGCACGAATGCAGCGCTACGGGTCTCCTCCAGCTGACCAGTGATGTATGAAGTCAGCTGTGGAGAGTTACCTTCAATGCTGGGGTCAGAGGTGGTTGGAGGGACGGCTGGTTCTGTCCCCGCAGCCCCATCTGAGCCCAGGTTATTGGCGATACTGGAAGCGTCTACCAGCGCAGTAACACAATCATCATCATCACATGAAAAGGTCGTTCTCGCATTGTCATCCGCCTGAGGGTCAGAATCGCCCGAGGGGGTCCCTTCGGTCAGTTCTGAGTTCAGGCGGCTGGCCATGGAACGTGTAATGGCCAGAACAGGTACAGCATCATTTATATCACCATTGCTAACACTAACACACGCATTCGGATCAACAATGACAGGTGCAGAAGTAGGCAAATGACATTCGGTTGCTCGTACATTTAAATCTGATACCTCCCTAGGTGCGTTAGGGACAGTAGAAATAGCAGGCAAAGTGTCCCCGTCTCCCTGTTTCCCAAAGGGCTGTACAGTACCTGGTTTTGGTCAGGGAGTCCTGCTTGGGCCTCCTGCGTGCTTGCAGGGTATTCGTAATGGGAAACAAGGGTGCCCAAATCAGTGCCAAGCACTGTGGCAACGGGAATATCATCCAGGACCCCAACAACCCGCTTTTGCCGTCCCATTCCCCAATCAATTGTGACTTGGGCTTGGGCCACATGAGTGCGAGTGCCCCCAACTCCGGTCAGAGCGAGGTACTTTCCTGGAAGGATATCCTTCTCCGTAACAAGATGTGAACGGACCAAGGTGACATCTGCACCGGTATCACGGAATCCGATGACAGTCTGGCCGTTCACAGTGACAGGCTGGTGATTCTGGGATCCGCTGTGCACCTCGGGTCCTCCGACCAGCAATACAGCAGACGAGGTAGGTGTGGAAGCGTTGGCCCCCTTAGGGCTTGGCGTCGTTGCGGTGCTAGGAGGTTGGGCCGGCTTCCCTGCGTAACAGGTTTGCTTGGTGTGACCGGGCCTGCGACACAGCTCACACCAGGGCCTAGTTGTCTCACGGTTCACAGGGCCAGCAGGCCTGCCTTCTCTCCAGTTCTGGGACATGGCTCTGTCCTGGTTGGGTACTTGAGTTTTGCAGCTGTCAGGTACCAGGGGTTTGCGGATGTCTGATACCACCGGCCTGCGGATGTCCGTCATCACAGGTTTGCGAATGTCTGGTACCCGGGTTGCGACAAACATGTCTGCCAGCTCAGCAGCTTCTTTCACAGACTGGGGCTTGCGCTCCAGCACAAACTGTCTCACATCTGTAGGGCATATCGCAAGGAGTTGGTCATGGATCATCAAATCCTCAAGGTTAGCATAAGTCTTTTCTTTAAAAATTCTAGTCCATTGACGGAATGTGGTGCATAAGCGGCTAGCCACATCCGCGTAAGAGTCTGTGGATCCTTTCTGGATGGCACGGAACTTTCTCCGGTAAACCTCAGGGGTTAACTGGAACTTAGCAATTATGGCATCCTTGATAGTCTGATAATCGCATTCTTGGTCTGTGGGTAGTTCCGCAAAAGCATCCAGCGCTTTACCAGTCAGCTGAGGCGTCAGGTGTAGAGCCCACTGATCCTCAGGGATGCAGAACTGGCGGCACGCTCTCTCAAACGAGCAAAAATATAAATCAATGTCCCAGTTTTTCTCCATAACTGGAAACCTTGCTTTGGGGACCACGGGTAGAGGTATGCCTCCTGCAGCAGGAGTGTTAGGAGAGGAAGACAGCTCGGCCTGTCTCATTTGTGCCAGTTCTAGTGCACGCTGGTGTTGCAGCGCTTCTCTCTGAAGCTGGAACTGCTGCTGTCGCTCCTCTCTTTCGAGCTGCATCTCCAGGTATAAACGCAAATCTGCGCCAGTCAGGCCTGGTAACAACTGCTGGCTCATAGGGCCCAAGGCAGTGAAGTTTAGTCCAGAGCTGCTTGTTCCTTGCTGAGGGTTAGCAGGAGCTGTGGACATGCTGTTATCCAGGGTACCTGCATCACCCGGAGCTGAAGTGGCAACATCAGCACTCCCATAGCTGGCGATGCTGGGTGACGTTGAACGAAGGGGCAGCGAAGCCTCCTGCATGGGATTGGAATCCTCCATCGCTTGGCCGTCTCTCTCCGTCAAAGCTTTGATCAGCTGTGATCGATTTTTGTGTAGAATGGCAATGCCTTGCGACTCACACACGGCTTGTAAGTCGGCGACAGACCAACTTTGGTAATTTGGAACTGAATCAGACATTCAGAAAAGAAGAGAAAAAGAATAGGATATAGCAAAGAAAAGGTGGGGAAATGTAAACCAATCTATTCCTATCAAAGTGTACCGTTTTGCGCCCGAAACTCAAGTTCCGCAGGACAGGATACTAAGTAACCACTGTCCTATTGTTATTATTGCTCAAAAAGCTGCACTTGTCAGTTCTTTGTGCTTTGATCTCCCAAAAGCTGACTTCTGCCTGGTTTTGGGTTCTGCTATCCCACTAGCTGCCAACAATGTGACAACCACCCGCCAATCCCGTTGTACTAAGCCACAGTGGCCATACAGGTCTCCACTAGAGACTTCTAGAGGCGAATCCACTGTGAGCACAGAAGACGTTTAAGATTGGTTGGTGGGCCCATACATGATACAATCGCAATTGTATGTACAATCGGTAAAAATAAAATTACTGATTTCACGCTGGAAATCAAATTCATTTGCTGTCACCACTCTTCGTATTCAATCGGGGCGGAGAGACCCCGGCTAGCTAATCCTAAAGGGACGAAATGGTTATTTGCAACCTAGCTAGTACATTAACAATTTATAGAAATAAAACAATTTGGTAGTATGTCTTCTGAGGATAGAGTTCTTAGCATAGATCAGGTCATCAAGTAACAAGGGCAAAACTGGAACGATGAAATCGTTAGTTTTTATTCTAAAACTATACACAAAAATATATACATTAAAGCAGACAGATAAATCTACCTGCCAGTTGAACAGATTGGTTTGGATAGAAATAGGTAAGAGGTGGAAGGGAATAGAATGTCTGTAAGTTCAGAATTACCGTGGTAAAGTCCAGTAAAAGGCAAAGTCTTTGTAGAATAATCCAAGATGGTGGGGTGTGCCCGTGTCCAGCGGGCGGTCGTGATGTTAGTCGACGTCAGATGGTAGAAGAAGGACCCAGGGCTGAATGTGTCACAGGGTTTTACCCACTCTGTAGTGGGGAGGGGTTGTGACCCGCACAAGTCCAGCCTTGGGTAATTGGAAGAGGGGCAGTTCCTGCCCTAGACAGAGGAAATCTGGCTGAATCTTTGCTGTGCCAGTTTCTCCATACCCGTGGGTCAAATTAGGACATAGAGGTCATATTGAGAATCAGCACAATTTTACAGATCCTCTGATACCAAACAGGATAGAATTACCATTTAGATTCCTTGAGAGCTTTGATATCTGAGAGAGAGAATCTCTGATTGACTGGCCGATTTCCTGAAAGGTGTATTATTGCGGCCGGAATAATCCCTAAAGAGATGGTTCAGTGCATTGGTTCCGAACCCAGGAAATATGGATGCAAATATGAAAGCTATGTATTAGAGGTGGCTGCCCGGTGACCTCTTTTTGTGTCTCAAACAGCTGTCTGATAAGAATCTGTCCTGCTCTCTTTGAAGCGCACTGGCAAGACTGAAGGTGTGAGAACCCTGCTGGTATTGGAGACACTATGGCTGCAGAAAGACCAGGTTTAGGAGGTTCTGTCATAAGAGAACTAGATTGATGGCTACTCAACTTGACATGGGGCAGGAAAGGTTTGTCACAAGGAGGTGATAATGGCACCTCTGCTCTGTGAATTACTCCTTTAGTGAAAAGAGAAGATTTTTAGTGAAGGCTCTGGTGTCTCTGTGATTGCGAAATATGGCGCATTTGCGATTTCCTAGTATCGCTGTGGATCGCAAAGCTTTACAAATTTCTGATTGGCTAATGGGAGGATAGTTGTTGGACAAAATTCTATAGAGAAAGTTTTCTTGGACTACTTTTCAGTAGAGATGTCGCGAACATAAAATTTTCAGTTCGCGAACGGCGAACGCGAATTTCCTCAAATGTTCGCGAACGGGCGAACCGGGCGAACCTCCATAGACTTTAATAGGCATCCACTGTGTGCATACGATCAGGTATGATGTTGTATCGATCAGGTAGTGGAAGGGTTACGCCCGCTTCACAGACATTGACAGACCAAACTCCCCTTTTAATGCACCGCAAACAACCGCAGACAGTCCATTTGCCCAACCGCAAACTCCCCATTTGCACAAGGTTGGATACCAAGCTAGCCATGTCCCGTTGATGTCATTGAAGGTTTCTTCCTCCACCCAGCCACGTACAACACCAAGGGTCCCCGAAAGGTGAATTGAATTGATTTTTCGAACGGGGAGATGGTTAAAAAAACGCTGGCTCCCTCCCCTTTGTTTGAATCCACGGTCACTGCGTCGTGCAATTTACTCTCACACCCGATATGAGTGGTATTTTCTGTAGTTCTCTTCTCATCAGTTTAATCCCTGTTACATCCCCAATCTGGTGTCACGGAGGACGGGATCTCAGATACACAGATAAACCAACAAACTAGATTCTAGGCAAGAAGCAGGGGAAGGGTCACCTCCTAGCAAATCCCTGACTTCTCTCCCTACCCTGCGAAGCCCACATTCAGACCTTGATGGTAGGAATAATGTGTCCTCGTGCCTGGGCTAAAATACCCTAGAATCCCTGAGATGGTGAAAAGGGGAATAGGAGCAGCCTGCTCCCTAAGAACCTGGAGGGGACAGAAGACACACAAACAACCTAGACAGCAAACAACAAAAACAGAAACCAAACTTATCTGATCTGAGCTGGAACAGACAATCCTTCCTTCCTTGATTCCAAGGCCAGACTGATTTCTATAACCCGCTCAGAACACTGGGATTTAGTGAGATTTAAGTCAATGACCCCACCCAGTGCACCTGAAGGGAGGCGAATCCAGCACGACTCCAAAACAAAACAAAAAACTAAACACGTGCTGCTATTCTTGCCGACCTCCGCACATAGTCAGAGCAGGGCATGACATCTGGGGTCCATTTATTGAATCGATTTTTCAAATGGGGAGATGGTTAAAAAAACGCTGGCTCCCTCCCCTTTGTTTGAATCCACGGTCACTGCGCCTGCGCCGTGCAATTTACTCTCACACCCGATATGAGTGGTATTTTCTGTAGTTCTCTTTTCATCAGTTTAATCCCTGTTACGTCCCCAATCTGGGGTCCATTTATTGAATAGATTTTTCGAACGGGGAGATGGCTTCCTCCCCTTTGTTTTAGATCAATAGTTTTTATTAATTTTTAAAACATACATGATTATGAATAAAGAGGGAAACGTCTACACAATCAACGCTTTTCATAGCCACATGGGCAGCACTGACTTAGCCGAAACCAATACAGCAATAAATATACGACAAACAAAAATAAATTAAAAAGTACAGTGCAGTCATTTGAACAATATCTGTACCGGTGTCGTCTTGTACAACAGGTCATCAGTCTACATATACAAACATCTTAATCAAGATATGATACTGCGAGAGGAGAAGACCTCCAGAGGCTACATTCCCTCTCAAACCTCACAGATGCGTCTCCGGGTCCCGCCACCACCATCTCATGTATATAGGTGGAGTTTAATTTTCGGATGACCTCCATCAAACTAGGGACATTCTGTGATTTCCAATTTTTAGCTATGGCCAGTTTGGTTGAAAGGAAGAGATGTCCGAGTACCACCCTTGAATCATAAGGTATCTTAATCAAATCAATCCATAAAAGGGCCAGTGAAGGGGAAGGCAGGAGCCGGAGACCCAGCAGGTCCGAGGCAAGAGAGAATGTAGCATTCCATATATCCTGTAACCTAGGGCAGGACCACAGGATATGGTATAGCGTACCTCTTTGTCCACATCCCCTCCAGCATAAAGATGAAGAGCCAGGGAAAATATGACTTAAACGGTCGGGGGTATAATACCACCTTAGTATGGTTTTCATCAAGGACTCATAGTGCAAAGCGCATCGAGTATTTTTAGAGATAAAGGAAAAGGCTGAAGACCACTGCTCATCAGAGAACATTAGCCCTAGATCTTTTTCCCAGGTAAGCAGTGGGGTCGTTTTAACAAAAGATCCCTTATCCCTAAGCATCATATACAAAGGTCGCAGTCGTGTACCTTGTGGGGGGGCAAGTGACCAAAATTTGAAAACTTCCTGATTACACACAAGATTAAGCGGGGCATTAGCAATAAAAAAATGCCTAATACATAGATATTTATAAAAATCGGTGTGTGGAATCAGAAACCGTCTATGGAGGTATTCAAAGGAACAGAGGGTATCTGAGATAAAGAGCTTGGATAGAAGATCTAGTCCATTCAACGCCCAGGAGGAAACCGAAATGTTTGAAATAAGATAATTAAGTACCGTTATAGGGGTAAAGGGTGGAAATGGTCCCGGTTCCCGTGGGCATATTTTATGGAATTGGGACCAATTGTCCAATGCCATGGATACTAATGTCGGGAGCGGTGGGCGGTTAAATGTCGGGTGAAGAACTGCCAGTAAAAGAGTTTCCCCTTTGTTTTAATCCACGGTCACTGCGTCTGTGCCGTACAATTTACTGTCACACCTGATATGAGTGGTATTTGGGGGGGAAATGGCACTGTGTCTTATGGGGCGAATTCTGCCATTTTTACATCTCATGCTGCGATGCTGCACAGCGCAGTCTACATTTCATCAGAGGGGAGGGAGGGAGAAAGGGCTGGAGGAAACTCACGGTTGGTCCCGGTGCAGCCACTGTACTCTTACACCGGGCCCCGCAGACACAAGTATTCAGATGTAAACTGTAGGCAATCCATATTTAAACTACAAGGTAGCGCAATCCGCATACCTCAGTACTCACTATTGAACGCCCGTACTTGCAGGCAGGCTGGCCAGTAACTCACTTCCTCATGGCGCATTCTCCGCCCACTTTATTAATGAAGCAGGCGGAGCTTGTCATCCACAGATGCCCCCATAACAGTGTCATCCACAGATGTCCCATAACAGTGTCATCCACAGATGCCCCCATAACAGTGTCATCCACAGATGCCCCCATAACAGTGTCATCCACAGATGCCCCCATAACAGTGTCATCCACAGATGCCCCCATTACAGTGCCATCCACAGATGCCCCCATAACAGTGCCATCCACAGATGCCCCCATAACCGTGCCATCCACAGATGCCCCCATAACAGTGCCTCACACAGATCACCTTTAACAGTGTCATACACAGATCACCTGTAACAGTGTCATACACAAATTCTCCTCATAACAGTGCCATCCACAGATCCCCCCATAACAGTGCCATCCACAGATCCCCCATAACAGTGTGTCCTCCTCAGATCCATAACAGTGCGTCATCCACAGATCCCCCATAATAGTGTCATCCACACTCCACCATTAGTTCAAAACCCACCAAAAGCACACCTTTTGGTTCAAAATATTTTTTTCTTATTTTCCTCCTCAAAAACCTAGGTGCGTCTTATGGGCAGGTGCGTCTTATAGAGCGAAAACTACGGGTACTGTTTGAGGGGGATGTACCTGCTTCAACTAACAACTGATTGAGACCTGCCATATATCAGCTTCCACAAAATAGTGGGTTTTGATATACCTAAAATAGAATTAAAAATAGAATTTAGAGAGGGCTCACCTACTAGTCAAGGATGGTATGGGTGCTCCTACAAAAAGAATTCACCCGATCCTCTAAAATTATTAAGCAAAAATATGGAATGGTAGGGCACACCACCACTTAGATTTCACAAGGAGAGTTTAGTATAACGATATATTTATTGTGACATATAATATGTATTATGACATATAATACCATCTATTCCAACATATTAAAATACATGGCTAATAAACTGTTACTTTAAAAGTGCTATTACTTTAAAAATACATAAAACTTCAATTCATTTAAAATAAATAAATCTCTGTAGTGCCAGAGTTTCAGAGTCTTTTGTGTTAATATATCGTCTCTCCAAAGGGTTTCCCAACAGGTAAAGTTCAGATAATAAAAGTTATTCAATGATCAAATATACTTTTCAAATGTTTTTGTTCAGATGATCATTTGTATCTTATATAGCTACTTCACATGCTCGGTTGTTATAATGTTATTATAAAGTCGCTACCTGTCTGCAAAGGTCAAACAGCAGTTGTTTTTACTCACTGTTTGTAGCTGGAGTACTGCCGGTTTTATTACCGCACTCGTGGCGTCCCACGTGTGATGAGGTTTTTTTTTGCAGGCTGCGGTATAATGTGATTATGATTTCCACCAAGCTTGTGTGGATATTTGATGTCAAATCCGGGATCCTCGGTGGCCGTATAAAGCTGTGTCGCTCTGGAGATCGCCTAGTAGTGTCCTTTTACTGCGCTATTAGTTTGTATCACGCAGGATGTATTCTCACCAGAAGGAAATCTCACAAATGGCCGACAGGTATCCAGCTTTTCTTTGAAAAACGAATTGTCACCGATCCCTCTTTTTTCTTCTTTTTCTTTTTCTTTAAGCGCTTTGGATCTTCTAATCCTGTACTTTATTTCATGGGATTAATTACCATACGCGTTTCGGAGTGGGCTACGACTCCTTCTTCAGTGGTATACAGACACCCTCAAGGAAGGGCATGCCCTGGCATGAACAGGAAGAAACATAGCTATGCAGACTGAGCCCTGAACCTCCACGCCCAAAGACAGAAGTTGCAGAATAACGAGTGCACCTAAAAGGACACACCTAGGAACCGAAGAGGGAGATGAATCCCATCAGAACCAAGCAGGTAGGTACCTAATCAGGTCAGGGGTAAACAGGACGATACAGGACATTGCCCCTAGCAACCACAAAACACCGCAGCCAGAACGCAAGGGCACAACAGACCTGAATACCCACAAGGAGACAATACCGCTTGAGAGGGGGCACAAACCACGTCACGGTGAACCACATTGTGAGACACAAGTTCTTTTCTGTCAGGTTAAAGCCTAATTTTTGGGGCTTCTACTGGCCTACAGTCAAATTTTTAGCCAGTGACCGCCTAATGTACCTCCAGCCACATAATCACAAGTTCTTTTCTGTAAGGCGTATGACTAATTTTTGGGGCCTGTACTCCCGTGGCCTAAAATAAAAATTGTCTAGGCTTCAGCAGGGCACATATTTGAGAGTTTCCCTTTAAGACTCATAAAAATGGCCCCTGATTAAAATACATATTTTTTGTGGGAATTTTTGCCAATGATCCCCCTTTGGTATGCCACTGTCCATGTTATGGGTTATTGTTGCCCTTCTAGTAAGTATTTGGGGGCTGCACATATGGCCTGAAGTTTTTTAAGGTTCGCCTGCCATTAAAGTCAATGGGGCCTGCCGCGAACGCGCGGTTCGCGAACATTTGATACGATGTTCGTCCATCACTAGCGAGAATGTTGAAATCTTATGGGTGGAATTAGAAAGAGGAATAAACTTTAAAAAAAATATTACTTGGTGTAATCTATAGACCCCCTAACATCACAGAGTAGATAGTAGTTCAGCTGTATAATCAAATAGAGCGGGCTACCCAGGCTGGTACAGTGGTCATAATGGGAGATTTTAACTTCCCAGATATTGACTGTGGTCATGGTTCTGCTCAACAGCAAAGGGGAGAAGATTCCTCAACTTGCTGCAGGACCACTTTATGGGCCAGTTTGTTGAAGCTCCTACTAGGGGCAATGCTCTGTTGGATCTGGTAATTTCTAATGATACAGAGCTTGTTGGAAACGCTACTGTTTGTGAAACACTGGGTAATAGTGTTGAGCGAGCATGCTCGGCAGAACTGCAGTTCGGCTCGAGCATCGCTATGCTAGGCACATCTGAGTGCTCGGCCGAATACTGCAGGTGCTCAAGTACAATTTAATACAATGAAAGTCAATGGGAGACCCGAGCATCAAACCATTCACCCCCTTGCTCTAAAGAAAAGAGGGTGTCTGGTTCACAAAAAAAGGTTAGAAATTGATGGAAACCCCATCAAAATGGTTTAGAAACAGCATTAAGAAAATGGCTGGATGCGTCTTGGACTCCTATTATCTACAACATACAACCACACAAAGGCTACATGCCAAAAGCCAGGTATATGCAAGCCCTTAATCTATCCATGAGACATATGACAGGCTTAGTCAGCATACCTTACAATGGCAGCCTTGTGCGCTATGAGACATTCCAAACCAGCTCTCATCTGACTGAGAGCCAGTAAGCCTCAAAGTTACTTCAGATCTGTTGGATGGCTTAGGTGGACCTGCACACCTAGATCAATATCATTAGGGAGACAAAAAGTTTTCTGATTGTCCTAACATAATATTCAATAACCTTTATATTCATGAGTCATGAACAGCGCCATTTATTGGTTTCATAGTCTTATGACAATACTATTACTCTTGCCATAAGACTATGAAACCAATAGATGGCGCTGTTTGTCTTGTTGGAGCGCTAGTAAGTGGGGCACACTGCTCAACAGAGTTCACACACCGTCTCCCTAATGATATTGATCTAGGTGCGCAGGTCCACCCAAGCCATCCAACAGATCTGAAGTAACTTTGAAGCTTATTGGCTCTCAGTCAGATGAGAGCTGGTTTGGAATGTCTCAGTGCACAAGGCTGCTATTGTAAGGTATACTGACTAAGCCTGTTATCTGTCTCATGGATAGATTGATGGCTTGCACATACGTGGCTTTTGGCATGTAGCCATTGTGTGGTTGTCTATTGCATGTTGTAGATCATAGGAGTCCAAGACGCATCCAGCTATCTTCTTAATGCTTTTTCTAAACCATTTTGATGGGGTTTCCATCAATTTCTAATCTTTTTTTGTGAACCAGACACCCTTTTCTGAGCAGGAGGTGCCTGTGGGTTCTCCCATTTACTTCCATTGTGCTCGGTAGAGCACACGTGCAGACCAATGTGTTCGGCCCAAGCACACAAGCACTTTGGTGCTCAATCAACTCTACTGGGTAATAGTGACCACAATATAATTATTTTGGCATTTAAATAATACAAATCTGGGGGTCAGCTGTTGTCTTTGAAAATTACAAAGTGCTTAATAAAATCTGTAAAATATGAAAAAATATGAAATGGACAACAGGCAAAACACAGATGGCAAAAGAGAGCAAAACAAATCCCAGAAAATTCTTTAACTATATAAATGCTAAAAAAATCAAGGTCCGAGCAGGTAGACCCCTAAATAATGGTAAAGGGGGGATGGTCACTGAAGATAAGGAAAATACAGAGTTCCTAAATGGGTTCTTTAGCTTTGTATATACAAAATAATAGGGAGCTGATATCGGTGGTGCCAGGGCTGTTAGTACATCCAGTAATATACTCAGCTGGCTAACTGGAGATATGGTCCAAGCTCTACAGCAAGTAGTTGAGGAGCCAACCCGGAAGGAGGCCATTTTTGATTTAGTATTTACAAATGGTAATTTGGTATCTGATATTACTGTAGGGGAAAGCTTGGGATCTAGTGATCACCAGTCAGTGTGGTTTACTATAAGTACAGTGACTAAGTCACACCACACAAAAACAAAAGTTTTAGATTTTAGAAAAACTGACTTTTCTAAAATTAGATTAGTGGTATACGAGTTCCTATCAGTTTGAAACAGTTTCAATGGAGTCCAGGAGAAATGGGACTACTTAAAAGTGGCACTATTGAAGGTAACAGATAATTGCATTAGGCTTGTCAGTAAAAGCAAAAAAAAAGGAAGAGACCACTGTGGTACTCAGCAGAAGTTGCCAAAATCATTAAAAACAAAAATATAGCATTTAGTAATGATAAAAAAAAAAAGGAGGATGACAGGGAAATTTATAAGATTAGGCAGAGAGAGGCCAAGCAAGTTATAGGAGCTTCTAAAGCACAGGCAGAAGAGAAATGAGCTCAGTCAGTGAAAAAAAGCGATAAGACATTCCTCAGATACATAAATGAAAAAAAGGAAATCTAAAACAAGAAATTACCAAATTAAAAACAAAAGGAAGGAAGGTATATGGAAGAAGAGAAATAACTAGTTGACTGCCTCAATGAATACTTCTGTTCAGTTTTTACAAAGGAAAATGAAGGAAAAGGACCTCAGTTAGGAAGGAAGACTAATGACTCATTTAATGCATTTGTCTTTACAGAGGAACAGGTTCTAAGTCAGCTGTCTAAAATTAATATAAATAAGTCACAGGGGCCTGATGGTATACACCCAAAACTATTAAAAGAGCTTAGCGGTGAACTAGCAAAACCATTAACAGATTTATTTAACCAATCACTGGTAACAGGAGTCGTCCCAAAAGATTGGAAATTAGCAAATGTTGTGCCCATTCACAAGAAAGGTAGTAGGGAGGAATCGGGCAACTATAGGCCAGTAAGCCTGACATCAATAGTGGGGAAATTAATGGAAACTATACTTAAGGAGAGGATTATGGAACATCTAAAATCCCATAAATTGAAAGATGCAAAACAGCATGGATTTTCTTCAGGGAGATCATGTCAAATTAATCTTATTGATTTTTTTGATTGGGTGACTAAAATAATTGATGGCGGAGGTGCAGTAGACATCGCTTATCTGGACTTTAGTAAGGCTTTTGATACAGCCCCACATAGAAGGCTTATCAATAAATTGCAAAGTAGAGTTGAGCGGACACCTGGATGTTCGGGTTCGACGGGTCCGGCTGAACTTCACAAAAAAGTTCGAGTTCGGAACCCGAACTTAACCCAAACTTTTGAGCACTAAAATGGCTGTAAAAATGTAATGGAAAGTGCTAGAGGGCTGCAAATGGCATCAAAATGCGTTAAGAGCATGGCAAGTGATTTACAAACAAATGTGGATAGGGAAATGACTTTAAATAACAAAAAATACATAAAAAAAATATAATAATAATCTTGATCTAGAAGGACGAGGTCCATATAGTGTAGGAGGTAGAGGAGGCGGTGGATGTGGCGGTGTAGGTGGAAGCGGCAGGGGAGGAGGAGGAGGTAGCCTACACTGCTTTTTTGTTTTAAATTTATTTTTATTTTTTTAAATTAGGGTACACCCCAAAACATTGGGAAATATAACCTGTGATAACCCCTCCAGTCGTGCTAAACACACGTTCAGACAATACACTGGCTGCAGGGCAGGCCAGCACCTCCAAGGCGTAAAGGGCAAGCTCAGCTCAACTTTCAATGTTCTTTTCTGAGCCTACCATGTTGATCACAGTTATCGGCGAATCTGGGTTCTACGCCGGAGAGAGAGCATGAGAAAGAGAGACCTCATCCAAGGGAGATCAATGGATGAAATGTAATTTTGATCGAGCGGAAATATTGGAAAAGTTATTAAAGCAGAAGAATCAAAGGAAAGGAGGGGGCACGCGGCAATTAGCCACTCCCGACTTGGGGAGGTAGTGACGATAAATAACAATACAGGACTCTTAAGATGGAATGATTAATAAAGAATTATAGGGAATGTCACTGGGGTATTTTGGATTTGGAAACGTTAGCCAGGAGATATCCTGCTGACGCTTTCTTGACTCTAGATAACTTCTGCCTGATCACACGTTCCTGTGACATCCACCATTCATTTGGATATCTTCTCTATCAACTTTCGATGTTCTTTTCTGAGCCTACCATGTTGATCACGGTTATCAGCGAATCAGGGTTCCACGCCAGAGAGGAAGCGTGAGAATGGGAAACCTCCTCCAAGGGAGGTCAATGGCTGCAATGGGATGAAGCGTAAATGTGGGTCAAATTATTAAAGCAGAAGGATCGAAGGAAAGGGCCAATTAAAGATGAATTTTTGAAATTTAAGTCCCTGTCACCCATGCAGAGTAGGTGTTTTTCATCGCCAGAAATGGGTTAATGTCACCCACCAATGGAACGGAATATTTTTAAAAATTTCGATCCCTGTAACCTATGCAGAGCAGGGGTTTATTCACGTCAAAAATTGTAAAATGTCAACCCAAGAATGTAACAGAAAAATTAGTGAAATTTATTAACATGTCTACTAGGTAGAGTAGGGGTCTATCACAGCCAAAAATTGTTGAATGTCACCAGAAAATGTAAAAGAAAAATTAGTGAAATTTATTAAGCTGTCAACTAGGTAGAGCAGGGGTATATCACAGCCAAAAATTGGTTAATTTCACCCGAAAATGTAACAGACAAATTAGTTTTTTTTTTTACCTGAATACTAGGTATAGGAGTGGTATATTACACCCAAAAATTGGTGAATTTCACCCGAAAATGTAACAGACCAATTAGTGAAATGACATACAATGAAATAAAATACGTACAAATAAAAAAAAAAACTTGATTTATGAGGTGGAGGTGGAGTAGGATTTTGATGAGGCGGCGGACTTAGCAGTGTAGGTGAAAGCGGCGGTGGAGGAGGACGAGGTAGCCAACACTGGTTTTTTTAAAATTATTTTATTAGGGTACACTCCAAAACAGTGTGAAATATTCAAAATACAAGAATGAGCAATTGCGCTGTAGTATAACAATGGCTGGGTAAAGCCTGTATACATGTCTATTCTGCACAAGGTACGAACAAGTCCTGTGGGATCAAAGCCTGGTTCATTTTAATGAACGTGAGCTTGTCCACATTGGCTGTGGACAGGCGGCTGCGCTTGTCTGTGATAACGCCCCCTGCCGTGCTAATCAAACGTTCAGACAATACACTGGCTGCAGCGCAGGCCATCACCTCCAAGGCGTAAAGGGCAAGCTCAGGCCATGTGCCCAATTTGGAGACCCAGAAGTTGAAGGGGACAGACCCGTCATTCAGTAAGTGTAGGCGTGTGCACACATACTGCTCCACAATGTTGGTGAAATGCTGCCTCCTGCTAAGACATTCCATATCAGCTGGTGGTGCTGGTTGTTGTGGCATGCTGACAAAGCTTTTCCACATTTTGGCCATGCTAACCCTGCCTTCTGAGGTGCTGGCGGTGCCCCAGCTGCATTGGCGCGACCTCTTCCTCGTCCTCTGCCTTCGCCTTGTGCTTCCGCTGTGCCCCCACTGTCAGGTGGAAATGCCACCAGCAGCGCATCTACCAGCGTACGCTTGTACTAACGCATCTTACGATCATGCTCCAGTGAGGGAATTAAGGACGATACGTTGTCCATGAAAACGGGGATCCAGCAGTGTGGCCACCCAGTAATCAGCACAAGTTAGAATGAGGGCAACTCTGCAGTCGTTGCGTAGACACTGCAACATTTAATCGCCAGTGTGCCAGGCTTCCCAGAGGCAACGAAAAGCTGTCCTCTGTGGGAGGTTTATCATCTGTGTCCTCTGTATCCCCCCAGCCACGCACCAGTGATGGCCATGAGCTGGTCTGGGTGCCACTCTGCTGTGAACAAGGTTCCTCCTAATTCATATCCTCATACTCGACCTCGTCATCTTCCAGAACTGTGCCCTGACTGGACAATTGTGTACCTGGCATTTGTGGGTGCAGGAACACACCCTCGGAGCCACTTGTGAATAACTGGACGGAAACCATACGAAATGATCCCTCTTCCTCCTCCTCCTCCTGTGCCACATCCTCTTCCATCATCGCCAGCAGCGTTTTTTCAAGGAGGCATAGAAGTGGGATAGTAACGCTGAGAGCTGCTACGAGATTTCGCCCATTATCACACACCACCAGGGCTTGAGGTTCACCGTCACCAACCACTCATCGGTCTGTTGTTCAAATCCCATCCACAGCTCCTGCGCAGTGTGGGGTTTGTCCCCCAAACAGATAAGTTTTAAAACTGCCTACTGTCATTTACCCTTGACTGTGCTGAAGTTGGTGGTGAAGGTGTTATGCTGACCGGATGAGGAGCCGGTAGAGGATGAGGAAGCGGAGTAGGAGGAGGAAGCAACAGGAGGCAAACTGAAGCGCCCTGCAATCCTCAGTGGTGGAAGGACATGCGGCAAACTGCTATCCGCCTCTGGCCCAGCCACCACTGCATTTACCCAGTGTGCTGTTCTGGAGATATAACGGCCCTGACCGTGCTTACTGGTCCATGTATCCGTAGTGAGGTGCACCTTGCCACAGATGGCGTTGCGCAGTGCACACCTGATTTTGTCCCCTACTTGGTTGTGCAGGGAAGGGATGGCACGCCTGGAAAACAAGTAGAGGCTGGGCACGACATACTGTGGGACAGCCACCGCCATAAGGCTTTCAAAACTCTCCATCTCCACCAGACGCAATGACAGCATTTCAAAGGCCAGTAATTTTGAAATGCTGGCATTCAGGGCCAGGGATCGCGGGTGGGTAGGGGGGTACTTCCTCTTCCGCTCCAGTGTTTGGGAGATGGAGAGCTGAACGCTTCTGTTGGACATTGTGGAGATGCTTGGTGACACAGATGGCGGTGTTGCTGGCAGATCCTCTGTTTGCGGGGTGGCAGGTGGCACTGTCACTCCAGAGGTGGATGAAGAGGCCGAGACTGCAGCAGAAGAGGAAGCAGGAGCTAGAGACCTTTCTTGTTTGTTTTTTTGTTTCTTTTATAAATTCTTTATTTTTCATATTTTTTTATATAGTCAAGTAACAGAATCATATGAACATGACATAAATGCAAATCATTGCGGCATTAATATCCAAAGTCATACAATAGTAAACATTATAAAGTAACCGTGTACAAACATGGATTGTCATCACTTGTCATTGCTTTTCAACTCCTTTTAATATCTAAGGAAATGAAGAAGAATGGGAGCTTTCCTTTCTAGGTACCTTCCTCAAGGCTACTTATTTGAGCTATGTAGGATGTGCAAGATAATAAATAAAAGAAAAGAAAATAAGAAATTGAGAGTAAAAAGTAGAAAGGAAAAGGATAGTTGAGAGGAGAGAGGGGGGAGGGGGGGGGAGCACACAGATACCAATGTCCCAGATCTATAGATTGTTGTATCTGCCTAGTCAGGGTTCACCAACGCCAGTGACTTCCAAGGACTCCATAACCTCATGAATTTATCATGAGTCCTGTCAATCCAGCTAGTCATTTCTTCGAACCGGCAGATTTGAGTTACTTTAACTTTCCATTCTTGTATGGAAGGGGGATTAACATCTAGCCAATGTAAGGGAATTATCGTTTTAGCCGCAGCTATGAGGTGTGAAGTCAGATTCCTTTTGGATGGAGAGTATTGAGGGGTTGGAAGAGCCAGGGCCACCATCTCTAGTTTAAGTCTAAAGTCTGAGTTGTAAGTTTCTGGATTAATGCTTCTACTTCTCTCCAGTAGGACTTAATCTGAGGACAATCCCACCAGATATGTGATAGGGAGCCCACCTCTACTCCACATCTCCAAAACTCCCTCGTAGTCACTAGGCCTCTCTTGTAGAAAAAGTCAGGAGTTTTATACCACCTTGTAAGTAGTTTGAAATGATTCTCCTGTAGGCGGATACAGTGGGAGAATCCATGTGAGTGTCTCAGTACCTGTTTGACCTCTGTATCAGTCATAACTCTGTTCAACTCCTTTTCCCATTCTCTGATATACAAGGGTTTCAGAGGGTCACCCTCGCCTCCCACCATTGGGTAGAGCTTCGACACCTTCTTGGCAGCAGCAAATGGTGAGAAGATTAATTTCTCTAATTCAGTTAAGGACCTCTGGAGAGGGTACCGCTCTTTTAACTCTCCACACACAGCTTTAATATGGGGCTTCATAAGGAAAAAGCTTGGAGAATCAGTGATCGAGCATCTAAGTGCACCAAGGATGGAGACCTCCACATTCGGAGTGATTTCACCAAGTTTGACCGATGTTAGGGATTCCACAGATGTGGTTTATCTAGATTTACTCGGTTAAAGAGATCTGGGATAAGGCTCACTGGCATTCGAGGAGATGGATTAGGGGCTAACTTTTTGCTCATTTCTCTCCATAACTCTCCAAGGCCACGTATCAATGGATCTATAGTCATATCTCTGTGTATGTTCCTATCTGGAAGCCATAAGTGTTTCTGGAAATGTCTTCCTATGCTGTGACTACAGATGGCTTGTACGTCTGGTCGTCTTTTGGGGTCTACCATTTAGAGCCATCTATTGAGTTGTATCGCTCTGTAGTACCTAGAGACGTCCGGTAAACCCAGTCCTCCTCTCTCCTTACTTCTGACTAAGATTTCATTGGATATCCGAGGCTTCCTACCGTTCCACAGGAACCTAGAGAACATACTCTTTATGTTCTTGAGGAAGGATTTAGGGAGCCAAATCGGGACTAATTGCATGACATATACAGGTTCTTTTTCAAAAAATTTGCATATTGTGATAAAGTTAATTATTTTCTGTAATGTACTGATAAACATTAGACTTTCATATATTTTAGATTCATTACACACAACTGAAGTAGTTCAAGCCTTTTCTTGTTTTAATATTGATGATTTTGGCATACAGCTCATGAAAACCCAAAATTCCTATCTCAAAAAATTAGCATATCATGAAAAGGTTCTCTAAAAGAGCTATTAACCTAATCATCTGAATCAACTAACTAACTCTAAACACCTGCAAAAGATTCCTGAGGCTTTTAAAAACTCCCAGCCTGGTTCATTACTCAAAACCGCAATCATGGGTAAGACTGCCGACCTGACTGCTGTCCAGAAGGCCATCATTGACACCCAAGAGGGTACAGAAAGAAATTTCTGAACGAATAGGCTGTTCCCAGAGTGCTGTATCAAGGCACCTCAGTGGGAAGTCTGTGGGAAGGAAAAAGTGTGGCAGAAAACGCTGCACAACGAGAAGAGGTGACCGGACCCTGAGGAAGATTGTGGAGAAGGACCGATTCCAGACCTTGGGGGACCTGCGGAAGCAGTGGACTGAGTCTGGAGTAGAAACATCCAGAGCCACCGTGTACAGGCATGGGCAGGAAATGGGCTACAGGTGCCGCATTCCCCAGGTCAAGCCACTTTTTAACCAGGAACAGCGGCAGAAGCGCCTGACCTGGGCTACAGAGAAGCAGCACTGGACTGTTGCTCAGTGGTCCAAAGTTTTTTTTTGGGATGAAAGCAAATTTTGCATGTCATTCGGAAATCAAGGTGCCAGAGTCTGGAGGAAGACTGGGGAGAGGGAAATGCCAAAATTCCTGAAGTCCAGTGTCAAGTACCCACAGTCAGTGATGGTCTGGGGTGCCATGTCAGCTGCTGGTGTTGGTCCACTGTGTTTTATCAAGGGCAGGGTCAATGCAGCTAGCTATCAGGAGATTTTGGAGCACTTCATGCTTCCATCTGCTGAAAAGCTTTATGGAGATGAAGATTTCATTTTTCAGCACGACCTGGCACCTGCTCACAGTGCCAAAACCACTGGTAAATGGTTTACTGACCATGGTATTACTGTGCTCAATTGGCCTGCCAACTCTCCTGACCTGAACCCCATAGAGAATCTGTGGGATATTGGGAAGAGAAAGTTGAGAGACGCAAGACCCAACACTCTGGATGAGCTTAAGGCCGCTATCGAAGCATCCTGGGCCTCCATAACACCTCAGCAGTGCCACAGGCTGATTGCCTCCATGCCACGCCGCATTGAAGCAGTCATTTCTGCAAAAGGATTCCCGACCAAGTATTGAGTGCATAACTGAACTTAATTATTTGAAGGTTGACTTTTTTTGTATTAAAAACACTTTTCTTTTATTGGTCGGATGAAATATGCTAATTTTTGGAGATAGGAATTTGGGGTTTTCATGAACTGTATGCCAAAATCATCAATATTAAAACAAGAAAAGGCTTGAACTACTTCAGTTGTGTGTAATGAATCTAAAATATATGAAAGTCTAATGTTTATCAGTACATTACAGAAAATAATGAACTTTATCACAATATGCTAATTTTTTGAGAAGAACCTGTAGGACCTTTGGCATTACATAAGCCTTTAGAATGTTTTTTCGTCCCATCCAAGAGAGATAGGGAAGGTTGTATGCTTGTAACAGGCGTTGTAGGTCTCCCAGAAGGGGAGCGTAGTTGTGTTGATATAAATCATTAGTGTTTCTGGGGATTAGGATCCCTAAGTATTTAATAGGCCTTTTAGTCCAGTGAAATGGAAGTCGGGCACGTAAGGTGGCTACTTTGGATTCTGGCAGAGATACATTCAATATCTCTGATTTGGTGTGATTCACTTTAAAATCCGATAAATAACTATATATGTATATACTCTTCACCAAGGGGTCTAATCCTTTTTCCGGGTCCACTATTAAGAACAATAAGTCATCTGCGAATGCAGTACATTTTAGTTCCTTTTGGCCGTACTTGACTCCTGAAATGTCTGGAGACTGCCTAACCAGTTGTAAGAGTGTCTCCACCACTAGGATAAACAATGAGGGGGACAGAGGGCATCCCTGCCTAGTTCCATTAGTTATATCAAAAGATGGTGATAGCGTGCCATTAACTTTCAATCTGGCATAGGGGTTTTGGTATAGAGTAAAAATCGCCCTTGTAAAAGTGTCTGGGAAGGCGAAAAATCGCCCTTGTAAAAGTGTCTGGGAAGGCGAAGCGTTGCAAAGTCAACTTCATGAACAGCCAGTTGACTCTGTCAAACGCCTTTTCGGCGTCAATACTGAGTAAAGCTAGAGGTAGTTTCTTTTTATATGCCATGTGTATAGCATGAAATATCCTGTGGGAATTGTCTTTTCCCTCTCGACCCTGGACATAGCCTGATTGTTCGTGTCCTATCAAAGCTGGCAAGAACTTGCCTAGCCTGCAAGCCAGAATCTTGGCCCACAGTTTTAAGTCCAGGTTCAAGAGGGAAATCGGGCGATAACTTCCACAGCTCAAGGGGTCCCTCTTTAGGAATTAGGGTGACATAGGATTCTAGTGTCTGTTTAGGTAGGGAGTCCCCTTGCATGAGTGCATTGCACACATCTGTAAACCTAGGGATGAGGATATCTTGGAACTTTTTATAATATAATAAGGGCAGGCCATCTGGTCCTGGGCTTTTCCCAGGTGGGAAGCTTTTAAGAGTCCTAACTACTTCATCAGTTGTTATCGGACTAATGAGGTACTTCGAGTCTTCTGGTGTTATGGCCGGAAGATGGAGGGATTCTAAAAAGTCTCTGATTTGGCGCTCCCTTTGAAGTTCCCGGTCTGATGTAGGTTGTATAATTCAGAGTAGAACTCTTTAAAAGCCCTAGCAATTTCTGGAGTTTCATTGGTCAATTTGCCATTAGACTGTATTATAGAGGAGATGTGAGTGACATTCTTAGCCTTCTTGAGCAAGGATGACATCAGAATTCCTCCTTTGACTCCATGAGCATAGACTTTATGCTGAAAATTCAGCATTTGTTTCGTCACTTTTTGGCTAAGGAGGTCGCGAAGTTGTAACCTAAGTTCTGTCACTGTTTTTTGGTGTTCATTGCGTAGTGAAGCTTTATGTTTTTTCTCAATTATCGCTATGTCTGCTAGGAGTGTGTCAACTGCCTTCTGTTGTTCCTTCTTGACTCTGGTGCCTAGAGAGATAAAGCAGCCTCTAATGAACACCTTGTGGGCCTCCCATACAATGTATTGTGAGCTGTGTGTGGAGGAGTTAAGCGCAAAGTACTCTATCAATTGAGTCCTAACCTGATCTAAATGAGGTGATTGTACAGTAGAGATTCATTCAGCTTCCAACTCCAGTCCCTTTTTGGTAGAGAGGCCAGGGTGAAAGCTGCCATGCATGGAGCTTGGTCGGATAAGGTGATATTTCCGATCTCCGCTGATCTAAAAGAGGGAAGAAGAGATGCAGAGGTCAAAATGTGATCTAGTCATTGGTATGTCCCATGCGGAACCCAGTATTAGGAGAAGTCCTTATCTGTGGGGTGAAGGCTACACCATACATCAATTAAGCATAAGTCATGGAGTTTCTTATGGAGTTTACTGAGAAGCTTTTGGGTTACACGGGATTTAGCTGAAGATGAGTCTATGACAGGATTTAGAACTAAATTTAGGTCAGCTCCTAGGATTATCTGGCCCTCAGCAAAGAGTTTAAGCGTGTCAAGAGCTTGTATAAGCAAATGTACAGGGGACTTATTTGGAACGTAAAAGTTAGCTAAGGTGAACTTGCTATCTGCTATCAAGCCTTTGACTAACAGAAGACGTCCATCCGCATTTGTGTGTTGCTGTAAAAAGGTAAATGGGACAGATTGGTGAATTGCTATGGCAACTCCTTTGGAGGCAGAAACTGGCTGTACACTATGGAACCAGTGTGCAAACGGACGTTTCGACAGTCTTGGCATTTTCTTCTGGCGTAGGTGAGTTTCCTGAAGAAATACTATATGGGAACCCATTTTCCTGAGAGACAGCATAACTTGGCCCCGTTTCTGGGGTGAGTTAAGACCTTTCACATTAAATGTAGTGACTGTTATATCAGTCATCTCAGTGGGTAAGTTATTTACTTCTAGGATAGAATTAGTATCTGCGAACTCATCTATGAGTCCCCTAAAGGGTCTGAATGGGATACCAATGGGAAGGGGAGAAGGAAAGGGGGAGAAAAGAAAGAAAATCAAGAGAAAGTAGAGATAAAAATAACAGTAGCGATCAGTAGAACAGTCAGTTACTGGGTGTGAGGCCAGTAAATGAAGCTATCACAACAGGTGTTTTCAGTGATGTATGTGGATAGCAAGGGGGTGAAACACAAATATACTTCTAGCCTGGTCGTGTTGCCTAGACATCACAGCCAGAAAATATGACACTGTTTTTAGTGACCTATATCTTTTACTAAATTCCTAGACCTTAGGTAAGGAGGTGGGGAAGGGGAAGGGGGGCAAAGCAGAAGCTTATGTTTGTTAGGAATAGGTATGCTGAATACATTAGGTAAGAACATTAAATATGGGTACACTTATATCTGACCTTCATACATATACGTATTAAGTCTACCTATGCTGAGTACATCTGTTATGCTGAAAACATTAGGTAAGCTGAGTACATTAGGCCTGCTAGATACATTGAGTATGCTGGGTACATAAAGTTAGACCGGACACAGTGCTTATCAGGCACTCTAGCTGTAATCCTTCAGGAAAATACTGAATGTAATTGACAGGAGCACATCCTTACTAAGACTTGATGAACGTGGACTGTCAGGTAAACAGGAGCTGGAAGCTGGGGGGGGGGGGGGTTAAACATAAGCTTATGCTTGTTAGGTATAGGCAGGGCTTTTTTTCTCAGAGAAAAGGTGGTGGAACTCACCCCCCCCCTCTCCTGGCCACGCCCCTACCCACCCCTAGGACCGCCCCCCTAAAACCGCCCCTTTAGAGAACAGGGATGCAAGTAAAATTGCCAGTGACGGTCGTGACAGCCAGGCTGCCAGTGACAGCCAGGCTGCCAGTGCCCGCGGCCGCCCCCGCCCTAGTCCACACATGGGCAGCGCAGCCTGGCCTGGCCCCTTCCTTCCATCCCAGTATAAAATGCCCCTATACAGAGCCCCCATATAAAATACCCCTTCTTTTTAGCCTCTGTAGATGTCCCTATAGTGCCACCCAATAATGTGCCAGTAATAAGTGCCCCAATAGATGCCCCCCAATCATGTACCAGTAAGATGTGCCCCCATATCATGTGCCAGTAAGATGTGCCCCCATAGATGCCCCCCAATCATGTGCCAGTAATAAGAGCCCCCCACCATAATGTGCCAGTAGCCTGAGTGCCCCCCTATCATGTGCCAGTAGCCCCCCTATCATGTGCCAGTAGCCCCCCTATCATGTGCCAGTAGACCCCCTATCAAGTGCCAGTAGCCCCCCTATCAAGTGCCAGTAGCCCCCTTCATGTGCCAGTAGCCCCCCTTTGTGCCAGTAGCCCCCCTTATGTGCCAGTAGCCCCTCTTATGTGCCAGTAGCTCCCCTTATCCCTTATGTGCCAGTAGCCCCCCTTATGTGCCAGTAGCCAGTAGCCCCCCTTATGTGCCAGAAGCCCCCCTTATGTCTGTGCCAGCAGCCCCCCTTATGTGCCAGAAACCCTCCTTATGTGCCAGCAGCCCCCCTTATGTCTGTTCCAGCCCAGCAGCCCCCCTTATGTCTGTGCCAGCAGCCCCCCTTATGTCTGTGCCAGCATCCCCCCTTATGTGCCAGTAGCCAGTAGCCCCCCTTATGTCTGTGCCAGCAGCCCCCCTTATGTCTGTGCCAGCAGCCCCCCTTATGTCTGTGCCAGAAGCCCCCCTTATGTGCCAGCAGCCCCCCTTATGTGCCAGTAGCCAGTAGCCTCCCTTATGTGCCAGCAGCCCCCCTTATGTGCCAGTAGCCAGTAGCCCCCCTTATGTGCCAGCAGCCCCCCTTATGTCTGTACCAGCCCAGCAGCCCCCCTTATGTGCCAGTATTGTCATTTTTACATATAAAAAAATAATAATAAACTTATACTTACCTCCTTCAGGATGCAATGCAGGCCTCTTCCGGCCTGTGTCCCTTTGCTGGCTCAGGCGGCGCGATGACGTCATCGCGCCACCTGCACCGGCCTCTGATAGGCTGCCAGCACTAGGCCGGCAGCCTATCAGAGGAACAGGGAGGGGACACACCTCTCCCTGCCCTGCCGCATTACAGACATTTGTATTGCCGTCCTGAGGACGGCGATACAGATGAGATGACTTTGGAGATGAGTGATCGCTTCCACAATGGAAGCGCAGCGCTCATCTCCTGCTGTGCCCTGCCGGCGCCCACCTTCTGACAGCGCCCCAGGCGGCTGCCCGGCCCGCCCGCCCGCCCCAAGAAACGGCCCTCCCGCCCCAAGAAACGGCCCTGCAGTAACTAAAGGGGGGCGGGGCGAGTCGGCAGAAAATAGGTGGCGGAACGCCGTCCGAGGCGTTCCGCCAGAAAAAAAAGCCTGGGTATAGGTATGCTGAATATATTAGATAAGGACAGATCTTAAATGGCCCCTCAAGTCAAGGCTTTCAGGTAAGAGGAGAAAAATAACATTAAACATGGGTAAACTTATATCTGATCTTCATGCATATATGTATTAAGCTTACCTATGCTGGGTACATCTGTTACACTGAGTACATTAGGTAAGCTGAATACATTAGGGCCACTAGAAATATTAAGCATGCTGAGTACATTAAGTTAAATAGAACACAGTGCTTATCAGACACCCTAACTGCGATCCTTCAGGAAATACTGAATGTAATTGACAAGAGCACATCCTTACTTAAACTGCATGCATGTGGACTGTCAGGTAAACAGGGGCTGAGAACATTTGTCAAGGGTTCCTTAACATAGAACAACAGCAAACAGGGTACAAGGTGTACCGGAACATTCATTGGAATCAGTGGCTATCCTAAGCCCCAGGGGTATACCGCGGTTTGGTCGCAGGACCCAAAACTTGTGATCAAGGGGCAGGATATTCCACTTTATGTAATATATGCACCAAAGTGTACAGTATATGTACCAAAGTGTAGGGACTATCTATCATGATAGGACTACCGCCTGGACCCTCCCATGTCCCCATCAATACTGGACCAGAACTTGGCGTGGAAGTCCTCAGGGTGGGAGATCCATGGATCCCATCAGGTACTTGGTCGCTTTGCCGGTCTTGGTGCGTTGAACTCTTCTCCAGGAATCCAGCTGTGGCAGGGTCGGGAGCGCCGTTGGGTAGTTCACCAGTAGCCATGTAGGGATGTCGATGGGTTGGATGCCAATGTGCTCCCACGCCTTGTCCAGATCATCCGGTGTATGTATGGCAATGCGTTTCCCATTCTTATTTATGGATAGTCCAAATGGGTACATCCAAATATATGGGATTTTTTTTGCTTGAAGTGAATCTAGTAAGGGTTTCAGTATGCGCCTTTTTGCCAACGTCGATGGAGCAATGTCCTGGTATAGGGCGATATCTGTACCTCTGTACACAATTCGGCCTTTAGTACGTGCCGCCTCCATGACCCGCGCTGTGTCTACAAAGGACAGTAGGCCGCAAACCACATCTCTCGGCCTCTCATTTGGTTTCGGCTGGGGTCTTAGTGCTATGTGTATGCGCTCTATAGTGATTGTTGCAGCTGAATCAGAGTCTAATAGGTCTGTGAATATTTCCATGGCTACTTTTTGTAGCGATTTGGCAGCCCAAGATTCGAGTAGGCCTTTTATACGAATGTTACGCCGTCTGCTGCGGTTTTCTTGGTCCTCCAGCAGTGAGAAGGCTCTGTTGAGCTCATCAGCATGTCCGCTAAGGCACTCAGCCACCCCAGTGGCATGCAATCTCAGGTCTTGCGCCGCTTGCTCCAGTGCTTCGACTCTTTGCCCCACTTGGGAGATCTCAGTTTTAATGTCTGCCAATTCGGTCAGGACCGGTCTGAGGGCTTTGTCTAGTGCTTGTCTGAGCACTTTGGTAATAAAAGAATTGGACACCGGTGCCGGGTCTTGTTCTTCAGTTGTGCCGCAGCGCTCACTGTCCTCCTCTGAGTCTTCAGCTTCCGCTTCTTTAATGCGTGCCGTCGCCATTTTGGCGCCTGCTCCCGGCGAGTGAGAGCTTCTCTTTTTAAGGAACTTTTGCATGTCTTGTGGTCCTTTTGTGGGATCGGGGAGTATCTGGGTGGTCTAGTCCCCTATCTCGGCCGTATTTGACCATTTCTGGTCTGGTCACTGCTGTTTATAAGGCTGTGGAGGAGCAGCTCTTTCACACAGCCATCCACGCCAGCGGCCAGGCTTAGCCCCCCCCTTTCTTGGTTTTTGAGGTGTCTACTCCATTGCAGCTCGTGCTTTGCGCTTAGATGCCTGATCATGCAGGTTGTGCTCAGGTTGAGAAAGTTTATGCCTCGCTTCAGGCTCCGATTGCACAGCGTGCAAACCACTCATGTCTTGTTGTCAGCACATTGTCTGAAGAACTGCCACGCCAGGGAGCTCCTTGGAGCTGGCTTTGGTGTGCTCGGTCCCTTGCTGCGGTGGGCAGTAGCAGGCGTACTGTCTAGGGGACGGCCGCTCTGCTTTTGCACCCTGCTCCCTCTTCTGCTGTGCTGGTGGCTCTGTGCGACCACCGCCTCTTCCTCCGAACTACACAGGTCGCTGGCATTACCTTGATTCCATGTGGGGTCGAGGACCTCATCATCCTCCACATCATCTTCCACCCAGTCTTTACCCCAGCCCTCCTTGACAATCTGCACACACACAGCAGTGGGCACCTGTGTTTCGTCATTATTCGAGACGTGCTACCATGGTCCTTCCATGTACTCATCTTGAAACATAAGTGGTTAAGCATCGGTGCACTTAATTTCTTCCACTTCTGGGGCAGAGAGAGGTGCATGGCCCTGGACACCCTGCTAACAGAGTCATCAAAAAGCAAAAGAGACTGCTGTATGAATTGGGGCTCAGACTGCTTGGCTGATTTGTAAGGGGGTGAGGTGAAAGACTGATGGACATCGGCTGCCAACTCTGATCTTTCAGCAGGAGACTGGGTGGAAAACAATGTGACGGAACTGGAGGCACTGGAGGCCAATCTACTATCGCCTGTACTAGTTCTGGCTTCACCATTCGTAGAGCCGCATTAGGCCCGACCAAATACCGCTGCAGGTATTTGGTCGGTTACCTACTCGCACCTGAGGAAGGGATTTCACTTGTGCGTGTAGCTGGCACAGATCGACCACGTCTTCTCCCTTCAGCAGGAGCTCCACTAGCAGCACCACGGCCTGGGCCACATCCCTTATTTGACGCTCTCCTCATATTTCTCAAATTTAGGATATAGCCCAAAATGGGTGTTTTATTAATAGCAGAATAGAACCACAGTATGTAAAGGGTGTATCTCACAATGACATATGCAGCAAAGGCTGCAAAATTAAGTATTTTGCCAAAAATCTGTGTTTTTTTAATAGCAGAATAGAACCACAGTATGTAAAGATTGTATCTCACACGTACAGATCCAGACTAGGCCGCAATTAAAGATTTTTTCCCAAAATGGGTGATTTATTAATAGCAGAATAGAACCACAGTATCTAAAGGGTGTATCTCACACGTACAGATCGAGACTATCCCGCAATTAAAGATTTTTGCCCAAAATGGGTGTTTTTTTAATAGCAGAATATGACAGCAGTATATAACGCTTGAATATTACACGTGCAGATGCAGCAAGGGCTGTAAAATTGTGTATTTTGACCAAAAAGGGTGTTTTTTAAAACCCTTAAAATTATAGCTGTAGCTATAGCTAGCTTAAATTGCACACTGACTAATGCTGCAAAGGCACCAGATGTAGGATATTGCAAAAAAAAAAATGTTTTTTTAGAACCAGATTATTAGTGCAGTATTTCAAGCTTGGATTTGAATGTCACAAAAGCACAGATGCAGGGCTGGTCCACTGAGATTGCATAAAATGGCCGCCGCCACCCACCTAACTAACAGTAGGATAAAAGTTATTTTTCTGTGTCACTGGGCTCAGGGCAGGGTAAAAAGATTGTGCACTGCACCTATACAACTAATTCTGAGTAGATCACTGAGTTCAATTGGAGTTCTGATAACAGATTCTGTCCTATTCTCTCCCTCACAACAGCTGCATCCTCTCCCTACACTAAGCACAGCAGAGTGACGTGCAGCGCTACGTGACTGCAGCTTATAAAGAGGCTGGGTCACATGCTGCTCTGGCCAATCACAGTCATGCCATTAGTAGGCATGGTTGTGATGGCTTCTAAGGTCACACAGTTAAACGCTTGTTTATTGGCTGCTCGAAATCGCCGAACACCGAACCGGAACCCGAACTTTGACTGAAATGTTCGGGGTCCAAAAATCCAAAAGTTCAGTACGAACCCGAACTTAACAGTTGGGGTTCGCTCAACCCTATTTAAAAGTAATATCAGGAAGTATTACTTTACTAAGAGAGTAGTGGATGCATGGAATAGCCTTCCTGCAGAAGTGGTAGTTGCAAATACAGCGAAGGAGTTTAGGCATGCAAGGGATAGGCATAAGGCCATCCTTCATATAAGATAGGGCCAAGGGCTATTCATAGTACTCAGTATATTGGGAAGACTAGATGGGCCAAATGGTTCTTATCTGCCGACACATTCTATGTTTCTATGTTTCTAAGCTAAGTTAACTAACATTACTATAAGCTCGGCTCCAGGTCCAAATGGATTACACCCAATAGTTCTTACAGAACTCGGTTCAGTTACTGCTGTGTCGCTGTCATAATTTTTTGAAATTCTCTAGGGACTGGTATAGTGCCATATGACTGGTACAAGGCAAATGTGTTGCCAAACGGCTCTAGGCCCTCCACAGGTGATTATAGACCAGTTAAACTTCTATTGTGGGTATTCTTAAGGGACTATATCCAGGAGTATGTGACTGTAAATAATATCGTTAGTGATAACCAGCATGGGTTTATAAAGGACAGAAGTTGTCACACTAACCTGGTATTGTGATTATGAGTAGGTGAGCAGAAGCCTTGACAGAAGGGCAGATGTGGAGGTAGTGTTTCTGCTTTTTGCAAAGACATTTGATACTGTCCCTCGTAGATGTTTAATAGGTACAATAAGGTCTATAAGCTTAGAAAGTATAGTTTGTGTCCAGAGAGTTATAAGTCCCGGGTTATAAGTGGTGTATCCCAAGGTTCAGTGCTAGGTCCTCTATTATTTAATTTATTTATTAATGATATCAAGGATGGGATTATGAGCACAATTTCTATTTTAGCAGATGACACCAAGCTATATAGTTCTGTGTATTCTAAGGAAGATGTACAAAAACCACAAGCTGACTTTGACATCAACTTGGCAAATGAAGTTCAATGTGGATAAATGTAAAGTTCTGCATCTGGGTAGTAATAATCTACGTGCATCATATGTCCTAGGGGTAGTAACTCTGGGAGAATCACTTTTTGAAAAGGATTTGGGTGTACTTGTAGATCGTAGATTAAATAACAGCATACAATGTCAATCAGCTGCTTGTAAGGCGAGACATGGACTCGCGGGACAGGGATGTAATATTACCACTTGTACCACTTTACAAAGCGTTGGTGTGGCCTCACCTGGAATATGCAGTTCAGTTCTGGTCACCAGTCCATAGAAAAGATGCCCTGGAGCTGCAAAAAGTACAGAGGAGAGCGACTAAATTGTTGAAGGGCCTGGAGGGTCTTAGGAAAGATTAAAATAATTAAATGTATTTAGTCTTGAGAAGAGACATCTAAAGGGGTAACATTATTAACCTATTCAAATATATAAATGGGCCATACAAAAAATATGGTAAAAAGCTGTTCCATGTAAAATGCCCTAAAAAGACAAGGGGGCACTGCCTCCAACTGGAGAAGAAAAAGTTCAGTCTCCATAGAGGTCAACGCTAGAGTTGAGCGAACACCTGGATGTTCGGGTTCGAGAAGTTCGGCCGAACTTCCCGGAAATGTTCGGGTTCGGGATCCGAACCCGACCCGAACTTCGTCCCGAACCCGAACCCCATTGAAGTCAATGGGGACCCGAACTTTTGGGCACTAAAAAGGCTGTAAAACAGCCCAGGAAAGAGCTAGAGGGCTGCAAAAGGCAGCAACATGTAGGTAAATCCCCTGCAAACAAATGTGGATAGGGAAATGAAATAAAAAAAAAATTAAAAAAATAAAAATGACCCAATATCAATTGGACAGAGGTCCCATAGCAGAGAATCTGGCTTCACGTCAGCAGATAATCAGTCTCTTCATGCCTTAGCAAAGAATCTGGCTTCATATCAGCACAGAATCTGTCTTCATGTCATAGCAGAGAATCTGGCCTTATGTCAGCACAGAATCTGTCTTCATGTCACAGTAGAGAATCAGGCTTCACGTCACCCACCACTGGAACAGGCCACTGTCACACATTTAGGCCCAGGCACCAAGACAGAGGAGAGCGGTCCCGTAACAGAGAATCTGGCCTTATGTCAGCGCAGAATCTGTCTTCATGTCATAGCAGAGAATCAAGCTTCACGTCACCCACCACTGGAACAGGCCACTGTCACACATTTAGGCCCAGGCACCCAGGCAGAGGAGAGAGGTCGCGTAACAGAGAATCTGGCCTTATGTCAGCACAGAATCTGTCTTCATGTCATAGCAGAGAATCAGGCTTCACGTCACCCACCATTGGAACAGGCCACTGTCACACATTTAGGCCCAGGCACCCAGGCAGAGGAGAGAGGTCGCGTAACAGAGAATCTGGCCTTATGTCAGCACAGAATCTGTCTTAATGTCATAGCAGAGAATCAGGCTTCACGTCACCCACCACTGGAACAGGCCACTGTCACACATTTAGGCCCAGGCACCCAGGCAGAGGAGAGAGGTCGCGTAACAGAGAATCTGGCCTTATGTCAGCACAGAATCTGTCTTCATGTCATAGCAGAGAATCAGGCTTCACGTCACCCACCACTGGAACAGGCCACTGTCACACATTTAGGCCCCGGCACCCAGACAGAGGAGAGCGGTCCCGTAACAGAGAATGTGGCCTTATGTCAGCGCAAAATCTGTCTTCATGTCATGGCAGAGAATCAAGCTTCACGTCACCCACCACTGGAACAGGCCACTGTCACACATTTAGGCCCAGGCACCCAGGCAGAGGAGAGAGGTCGCGTAACAGAGAATCTGGCCTTATGTCAGCACAGAATCTGTCTTCATGTCATAGCAGAGAATCAGGCTTCACGTCACCCACCACTGGAACAGGCCACTGTCACACATTTAGGCCCAGGCACCCAGGCAGAGGAGAGAGGTCGCGTAATAGAGTATCTGGCCTTATGTCAGCGCAGAATCTGTCTTCATGTCATAGCAGAGAATCAAGCTTTACGTCACCCACCACTGGAACAGGCCACTGTCACACATTTAGGCCCAGGCACCCAGGCAGAGGACAGAGGTCGCGTAACAGAGATTCTGGCCTTATGTCAGCACAGAATCTGTCTTCATGTCATAGCAGAGAATCAGGCTTCACGTCACCCACCATTGGAACAGGCCACTGTCACACATTTAGGCCCAGGCACCCAGGCAGAGGAGAGAGGTCCCGTAACAGAGAATCTGGCCTTATGTCAGCACAGAATCTGTCTTAATGTCATAGCAGAGAATCAGGCTTCACGTCACCCACCACTGGAACAGGCCACTGTCACACATTTAGGCCCAGGCACCCAGGCAGAGGAGAGAGGTCGCGTAACAGAGAATCTGGCCTTATGTCAGCACAGAATCTGTCTTCATGTCATAGCAGAGAATCAGGCTTCACGTCACCCACCATTGGAACAGGCCACTGTCACACATTTAGGCCCAGGCACCCAGGCAGAGGAGAGAGGTCCCGTAACAGAGAATCTGGCCTTATGTCAGCACAGAATCTGTCTTAATGTCATAGCAGAGAATCAGGCTTCACGTCACCCACCACTGGAACAGGCCACTGTCACACATTTAGGCCCAGTCACCCAGGCAGAGGAGAGAGGTCGCGTAACAGAGAATCTGGCCTTATGTCAGCACAGAATCTGTCTTCATGTCATAGCAGAGAATCAGGCTTCACGTCACCCACCACTGGAACAGGCCACTGTCACACATTTAGGCCCAGGCACCCAGGCAGAGGAGAGAGGTCGCGTAATAGAGTATCTGGCCTTATGTCAGCGCAGAATCTGTCTTCATGTCATAGCAGAGAATCAAGCTTTACGTCACCCACCACTGGAACAGGCCACTGTCACACATTTAGGCCCAGGCACCCAGGCAGAGGAGAGAGGTCGCGTAAAAGAGAATCTGGCCTTATGTCAGCACAAAATCTGTCTTCATGTCATAGCAGAGAATCAGGCTTCACGTCACCCACCATTGGAACAGGCCACTGTCACACATTTAGGCCCAGGCACCCAGGCAGAGGAGAGAGGTCCCGTAACAGAGAATCTGGCCTTATGTCAGCACAGAATCTGTCTTAATGTCATAGCAGAGAATCAGGCTTCACGTCACCCACCACTGGAACAGGCCACCTTCACACATTTAGGCCCAGGCACCCAGGCAGAGGAGAGAGGTCGCGTAATAGAGTATCTGGCCTTATGTCAGCGCAGAATCTGTCTTCATGTCATAGCAGAGAATCAAGCTTTACGTCACCCACCACTGGAACAGGCCACTGTCACACATTTAGGCCCAGGCACCCAGGCAGAGGAGAGAGGTCGCGTAAAAGAGAATCTGGCCTTATGTCAGCACAAAATCTGTCTTCATGTCATAGCAGAGAATTAGGCTTCACGTCACCCACCATTGGAACAGGCCACTGTCACACATTTAGGCCCAGGCACCCAGGCAGAGGAGAGAGGTCCCGTAACAGAGAATCTGGCCTTATGTCAGCACAGAATCTGTCTTAATGTCATAGCAGAGAATCAGGCTTCACGTCACCCACCACTGGAACAGGCCACTGTCACACATTTAGGCCCAGTCACCCAGGCAGAGGAGAGAGGTCGCGTAACAGAGAATCTGGCCTTATGTCAGCACAGAATCTGTCTTCATGTCATAGCAGAGAATCAGGCTTCACGTCACCCACCACTGGAACAGGCCACTGTCACACATTTAGGCCCAGGCACCCAGGCAGAGGAGAGAGGTCGCGTAATAGAGTATCTGGCCTTATGTCAGCGCAGAATCTGTCTTCATGTCATAGCAGAGAATCAAGCTTTACGTCACCCACCACTGGAACAGGCCACTGTCACACATTTAGGCCCAGGCACCCAGGCAGAGGAGAGAGGTCGCGTAAAAGAGAATCTGGCCTTATGTCAGCACAAAATCTGTCTTCATGTCATAGCAGAGAATCAGGCTTCACGTCACCCACCATTGGAACAGGCCACTGTCACACATTTAGGCCCAGGCACCCAGGCAGAGGAGAGAGGTCCCGTAACAGAGAATCTGGCCTTATGTCAGCACAGAATCTGTCTTAATGTCATAGCAGAGAATCAGGCTTCACGTCACCCACCACTGGAACAGGCCACCTTCACACATTTAGGCCCAGGCACCCAGGCAGAGGAGAGAGGTCGCGTAACAGAGAATCTGGCCTTATGTCAGCACAGAATCTGTCTTCATGTCATAGCAGAGAATCAGGCTTCACGTCACCCACCATTGGAACAGGCCACTGTCACACATTTAGGCCCAGGCACCCAGGCAGAGGAGAGAGGTCGCGTAACAGAGAATCTGGCCTTATGTCAGCACAGAATCTGTCTTAATGTCATAGCAGAGAATCAGGCTTCACGTCACCCACCACTGGAACAGGCCACTGTCACACATTTAGGCCCAGGCACCCAGGCAGAGGAGAGAGGTCGCGTAACAGAGAATCTGGCCTTATGTCAGCACAGAATCTGTCTTCATGTCATAGCAGAGAATCAGGCTTCACGTCACCCACCACTGGAACAGGCCACTGTCACATATTTAGGCCCAGGCACCCAGGCAGATGAGAGAGGTCCCGTAACAGAGAATCTGGCCTTATGTCAGCACAGAATCTGTCTTAATGTCATAGCAGAGAATCAGGCTTCACGTCACCCACCACTGGAACAGGCCACTGTCACACATTTAGGCCCAGGCACCCAAACAGAGGAGAGAGGTCGCGTAACAGAGAATCTGGCCTAATGTCAGCACAGAATCTGTCTTCATGTCATAGCAGAGAATCAGGCTTCACGTCACCCACCATTGGAACAGGCCACTGTCACACATTTAGGCCCAGGCACCCAGGCAGAGGAGAGAGGTCGCGTAACAGAGAATCTGGCCTTATGTCAGCACAGAATCTGTCTTCATGTCATAGCAGAGAATCAGGCTTCACGTCACCCACCATTGGAACAGGCCACTGTCACACATTTAAGCCCAGGCACCCAGGCAGAGGAGAGAGGTCGCGTAATAGAGTATCTGGCCTTATGTCAGCGCAGAATTTGTCTTCATGTCATAGCAGAGAATCAAGCTTTACGTCACCCACCACTGGAACAGGCCACTGTCACACATTTAGGCCCAGGCACCCAGGCAGAGGAGAGAGGTCGCGTAATAGAGTATCTGGCCTTATGTCAGCGCAGAATCTGTCTTCATGTCATAGCAGAGAATCAAGCTTTACGTCACCCACCACTGGAACAGGCCACTGTCACACATTTAGGCCCAGGCACCCAGGCAGAGGAGAGAGGTCGCGTAACAGAGAATCTGGCCTTATGTCAGCACAGAATCTGTCTTCATGTCATAGCAGAGAATCAGGCTTCACGTCACCCACCATTGGAACAGGCCACTGTCACACATTTAGGCCCAGGCACCCAGGCAGAGGAGAGAGGTCCCGTAACAGAGAATCTGGCCTTATGTCAGCACAGAATCTGTCTTCATGTCATAGCAGAGAATCAGGCTTCACGTCACCCACCATTGGAACAGGCCACTGTCACACATTTAGGCCTAGGCACCCAGGCAGAGGAGAGAGGTCGCGTAACAGAGAATGGCCCAGGCACTCTGCCTGGGTGCCTGGGCCACTGTCACACATTTAGGCCCAGGCACCCAGGCAGAGGAGAGAGGTCGCGTAACAGAGAATCTGGCCTTATGTCAGCACAGAATCTGTCTTTATGTCATAGCAGAGAATCAGGCTTCACGTCACCCACCACTGGAACAGGCCACTGTCACACATTTAGGCCCAGGCACCCAGGCAGAGGAGAGAGGTCGCGTAATAGAGTATCTGGCCTTATGTCAGCGCAGAATCTGTCTTCATGTCATAGCAGAGAATCAAGCTTCACGTCACCCACCACTGGAACAGGCCACTGTCACACATTAAGGCCCAGGCACCCAGGCAGAGGAGAGAGGTCGCGTAACAGAGAATCTGGCCTTATGTCAGCACAGAACCTGTCTTTATGTCATAGCCGAGAATCAGGCTTTACGTCACCCACCACTGGAACAGGCCACTGTCACACATTTAGGCCCAGGCACCAAGGCAGAGGAGAGAGGTCGCGTAATAGAGAATCTGGCCTTATGTCAGCGCAGAATCTGTCTTCATGTCATAGCAGAGAATCAAGCTTCACGTCACCCACCACTGGAACAGGCCACTGTCACACATTTAGGCCCAGGCACCCAGGCAGAGGAGAGAGGTCCCGTAACAGAGAATCTGGCCTTATGTCAGCACAGAATCTGTCTACATGTCATAGCAGAGAATCAGGCTTCACGTCACCCACAACTGGAACAGGCCACTGTCACACATTTAGGCCCCGGCACCCAGACAGAGGAGAGCGGTCCCGTAACAGAGAATCTGGCCTTATGTCAGCCCAGAATCTGTCTTCATGTCATAGCAGAGAATCAGGCTTCACGTCACCCACCACTGGAACAGGCCACTGTCACACATTTAGGCCCAGGCACCCAGGCAGAGGAGAGAGGTCGCGTAACAGAGAATCTGGCCTTATGTCAGCACAGAATCTGTCTTCATGTCATAGCAGAGAATCAGGCTTCACGTCACCCGCCACTGGAACAGGCCACTGTCACACATTTAGGCCCCGGCACCCAGACAGAGGAGAGCGGTCCCGTAACAGAGAATCTGGCCTTATATCAGCGCAGAATCTGTCTTCATGCCATAGCAGAGAATCAAGCTTCACGTCACCCACCACTGGAACAGGCCACTGTCACACATTTAGGCCCAGGCACCCAGGCAGAGGAGAGAGGTCGCGTAACAGAGAATCTGGCCTTATGTCAGCACAGAATCTGTCTACATGTCATAGCAGAGAATCAGGCTTCACGTCACCCACCACTGGAACAGGCCACTGTCACACATTTAGGCCCCGGCACCCAGACAGAGGAGAGCGGTCCCGTAACAGAGAATCTGGCCTTATGTCAGCCCAGAATCTGTCTTCATGTCATAGCAGAGAATCAGGCTTCACGTCACCCACCACTGGAACAGGCCACTGTCACACATTTAGGCCCAGGCACCCAGGCAGAGGAGAGAGGTCCCGTAACAGAGAATCTGGCCTGATGTCAGCACAGAATCTGTCTTCATGTCATAGCAGAGAATCAGGCTTCACGTCACCCACCACTGGAACAGGCCACTGTCACACATTTAGGCCCAGGCACCCAGGCAGAGGAGAGTGGTCGCGTAACAGAGAATCTGGCCTGATGTCAGCATAGAATCTGTCTTCATGTCATAGCAGAGAATCAGGCTTCACGTCACCCACCACTGGAACAGGCCACTGTCACACATTTAGGCCCAGGCCCCCAGGCAGAGGAGAGAGGTCCCGTAACAGAGAATCTGGCCTGATGTCAGCACAGAATTTGTCTTCATGTCATAGCAGAGAATCAGGCTTCACGTCACCCACCACTGGAACAGGCCACTGTCTTATATTTTGGCCCAGGCACCCAGGCAGAGGAGAGAGGTTGCGTAACAGAGAATCTGGCTTCATGTCAGCACAGAATAAGTCTTCATGTCATAGCAGAGAATCAGGCTTCAAGTCACCCACCAATGGAACAGGCCACTGTCACACATTTAGGCCCTGGCACCCAGACAGAGGAGAGGTTCATTCAACTTTGGGTTGCCCCGCAATATAATGGTAAAATGAAATTAAAAATAGTATTGAATGAGGAAGTGCCCTAGAGTAGAATAATATATTGTTAAGGGGAGGTAGTTAATATCTAATCTGCACAAGGGATGGACAGGTCCTGTGGGATCCATGCCTGGTTCATTTTTATGAACGTCAGCTTGTCCACATTGGCTGTAGACAGGCGGCTGCGTTTGTCTGTAATGACGCCCCCTGCCGTGCTGAATACACGTTCAGACAAAACGCTGGCCGCCGGGCAGGCCAGCACCTCTAAGGCATAAAAGGCTAGCTCTGGCCACGTGGACAATTTGGAGACCCAGAAGTTGAATGGGGCCGAACCATCAGTCAGTACTTGGAGGGGTGTGCACAGGTACTGTTCCACCATGTTAATGAAATGTTGCCTCCTGCTAACACGTTCCGTATCAGGTGGTGGTGCACTTAGCTGTGGCGTGTTGTCAAAACTTTTCCACATCTCTGCCATGCTAACCCTGCCCTCAGAGGAGCTGGGCTTGACACAGCTGCGTTGGCGACCTCTTGCTCCTCCTCTGCCTTCGCCTTGGGCTTTCACTGGTTCCCCTGTGACATTTGGGAATGCTCTCAGTAGCGCATCTACCAACGTGCGCTTGTACTCGCGCATCTTCCTATCACGCTCCAGTGTAGGAAGTAAGGTGGGCACATTGTCTTTGTACCGGGGATCCAGCAGGGTGGCAACCCAGTAGTCCGCACACGTTAAAATGTGGGCAACTCTTCTGTCGTTGCGCAGGCACTGCATCATGTAGTCGCTCATGTGTGCCAGGCTGCCCAGAGTTAAGGACAAGCTGTCCTCTGTGGGAGGCGTATCGTCATCGTCCTGTGTTTCCCCCCAGCCACGCACCAGTGATGGGCCCGAGCTGCTTTGGGTGCCACCCCGCTGTGAACATGCTTTATCCTCATCCTCCTCCACCTCCTCCTTATCCTCGTCCTCCTCGTCCTCCAGTAGTGGGCCCTGTCTGGCCACATTTGTACCTGGCCTCTGGTGTTGCAAAAAACCTCCCTCTGAGTCACTTCGAAGAGACTGGCCTGAAAGTGCTAAAAATGACCCCTCTTCCTCCTCTTCCTCCTGGGCCACCTCCTCTTCCATCATCGCCCTAAGTGTTTTCTCAAGGAGACATTGAAGTGGTATTGTAACGCTGATAATGGCGTCATCGCCACTGGCCATGTTGGTTGGAGTACTCGAAACAGCGCAACAGGGCACACAGGTCTCGCATGGAGGCCCAGTCATTGGTGGTGAAGTGGTGCTGTTCCGCAGTGCTACTGACCCGTGCGTGCTGCAGCTGAAACTCCACTATGGCCTGCTGCTGCTCGCACAGTCTGTCCAGCATATGCAAGGTGGAGTTCCACCTGGTGGGTACGTCGCATATGAGGCGGTGAGCGGGAAGGCGGAAGTTATGCTGTAGCGCAGACAGGCGAGCAGCGGCAGGGTGTGAACGCCGGAAGCGCGAACAGACGGCCCGCACTTTATGCAGCAGCTCTGACATGTCGGGGTAGTTGCGAATGAACTTCTGCACCACCAAATTCAGCACATGCGCCATGCAAGGGATGTGCGTCAAACCGGCTAGTCCCAGAGCTGCAACGAGATTTCGCCCATTATCGCACACCACCAGGCCGGGCTTGAGGCTCACCGGCAGCAACCACTCGTCAGTCTGTTGTTCTATACCCCGCCACAACTCCTGTGCGGTGTGGGGCCTGTCCCCCAAACATATGAGTTTCAGAATGGCCTGCTGACGTTTACCCCGGGCTGTGCTGAAGTTGGTGGTGAAGGTGTGTGGCTGACTGGATGAGCAGGCGGAAGAAGAGGAGGAGGAAGCTGAGTAGGAGGAGGAGGAGACAGGAGGCAAAGAATGTTGCCCTGCGATCCTTGGCGGCGGAAGGACCGCGTATCTGTGGTTAGGTGGACCTTGCCACAGATGACGTTGCGCAGTGCACACTTGATTTTATCGGATACTTGGTTGTGCAGGGAAGGCACGGCTCTCTTGGAGAAGTAGTGGCGGCTGGGAACAACATACTGTGGGACAGCAAGTGACATGAGCTGTTTGAAGCTGTGTGTGTCCACCAGCCTAAATGACAGCATTTCATAGGCCAGTAGTTTAGAAATGCTGGCATTGAGGGCCAGGGATCGAGGGTGGCTAGGTGGGAATTTACGCTTTCTCTCAAATGTTTGTGAGATGGAGAGCTGAACGCTGCCGTGTGACATGGTTGAGATGCTTGGTGACGCAGGTGGTGTTGTTGGTGGTACATCCCATGTTTGCTGGGCGGCAGGTGCCAACGTTCCTCCAGAGGCAGAGGAAAAGGCTGAGGCGGCGGCAGCAGCAGCAGAAGAGGCCGAGGCGGCGGCAGCAGCAGAAGAGGCCGAGGCGGCAGCAGCAGAAGAGGCAGCAGGGGGAGCCTGAGTGACTTCCTTGTTTTTAAGTTGTTTACTCCACTGCAGTTCATGCTTTGCATGCAGGTGCCTGGTCATGCAGGTTGTGCTAAGGTTCAGAACGTTAATGCCTCGCTTCAGGCTCTGATGGCACAGCGTGCAAACCACTCGGGTCTTGTCGTCAGCACATTGTTTGAAGAAGTGCCATGCCAGGGAACTCCTTGAAGCTGCCTTTGGGGTGCTCGGTCCCTGATGGCGGCGGTCAGTAGCAGGCGGAGTCTCTTGGCGGCGGGTGTTCTGATTTTGCCCACTGCTCCCTCTTTTGCTACGCTGTTGGCTCGGTCTCACCACTGCCTCTTCCTCCGAACTCTGAAAGTCAGTGGCACGACCTTCATTCCATGTGGGGTCTAGGACCTCATCGTCCCCTGCATCGTCTTCCACCCAGTCTTGACCCCTGACCTCCTGTTCAGTCTGCACACTGCAGAAAGACGCAGCAGTTGGCACCTGTGTTTCGTCATCATCAGAGACGTGCTGAGGTGGTATTCCCATGTCCTCATCATCAGGAAACATAAGTGGTTGTGCGTTAGTGCATTCTATCTCTTCCACCCCTGGTGAAGAGCTAGGTGGATGCCCTTGGGAAACCCTGGCAGCAGAGTCTTCAAACAGCATAACAGACTGCTGCATAACTTGAGGCTCAGACAGTTTCCCTGATATGCATGGGGGTGATGTGACAGACTGATGGGCTTGGTTTTCATGCGCCATCTGTGCGCTTTCTGCAGAAAACTGGGTGGGAGATAATGTGATTTTATGAACGTCAGCTTGTCCACATTGGCTGTAGACAGGCGGCTGCGTTTGTCTGTAATGACGCCCCCTGCCGTGCTGAATACACGTTCAGACAAAACGCTGGCCGCCGGGCAGGCCAGCACCTCTAAGGCATAAAAGGCTAGCTCTGGCCACGTGGACAATTTGGAGACCCAGAAGTTGAATGGGGCCGAACCATCAGTCAGTACTTGGAGGGGTGTGCACAGGTACTGTTCCACCATGTTAATGAAATGTTGCCTCCTGCTAACACGTTCCGTATCAGGTGGTGGTGCACTTAGCTGTGGCGTGTTGTCAAAACTTTTCCACATCTCTGCCATGCTAACCCTGCCCTCAGAGGAGCTGGGCTTGACACAGCTGCGTTGGCGACCTCTTGCTCCTCCTCTGCCTTCGCCTTGGGCTTTCACTGGTTCCCCTGTGACATTTGGGAATGCTCTCAGTAGCGCATCTACCAACGTGCGCTTGTACTCGCGCATCTTCCTATCACGCTCCAGTGTAGGAAGTAAGGTGGGCACATTGTCTTTGTACCGGGGATCCAGCAGGGTGGCAACCCAGTAGTCCGCACACGTTAAAATGTGGGCAACTCTTCTGTCGTTGCGCAGGCACTGCATCATGTAGTCGCTCATGTGTGCCAGGCTGCCCAGAGTTAAGGACAAGCTGTCCTCTGTGGGAGGCGTATCGTCATCGTCCTGTGTTTCCCCCCAGCCACGCACCAGTGATGGGCCCGAGCTGCTTTGGGTGCCACCCCGCTGTGAACATGCTTTATCCTCATCCTCCTCCACCTCCTCCTTATCCTCGTCCTCCTCGTCCTCCAGTAGTGGGCCCTGTCTGGCCACATTTGTACCTGGCCTCTGGTGTTGCAAAAAACCTCCCTCTGAGTCACTTCGAAGAGACTGGCCTGAAAGTGCTAAAAATGACCCCTCTTCCTCCTCTTCCTCCTGGGCCACCTCCTCTTCCATCATCGCCCTAAGTGTTTTCTCAAGGAGACATTGAAGTGGTATTGTAACGCTGATAATGGCGTCATCGCCACTGGCCATGTTGGTTGGAGTACTCGAAACAGCGCAACAGGGCACACAGGTCTCGCATGGAGGCCCAGTCATTGGTGGTGAAGTGGTGCTGTTCCGCAGTGCTACTGACCCGTGCGTGCTGCAGCTGAAACTCCACTATGGCCTGCTGCTGCTCGCACAGTCTGTCCAGCATATGCAAGGTGGAGTTCCACCTGGTGGGTACGTCGCATATGAGGCGGTGAGCGGGAAGGCGGAAGTTATGCTGTAGCGCAGACAGGCGAGCAGCGGCAGGGTGTGAACGCCGGAAGCGCGAACAGACGGCCCGCACTTTATGCAGCAGCTCTGACATGTCGGGGTAGTTGCGAATGAACTTCTGCACCACCAAATTCAGCACATGCGCCATGCAAGGGATGTGCGTCAAACCGGCTAGTCCCAGAGCTGCAACGAGATTTCGCCCATTATCGCACACCACCAGGCCGGGCTTGAGGCTCACCGGCAGCAACCACTCGTCAGTCTGTTGTTCTATACCCCGCCACAACTCCTGTGCGGTGTGGGGCCTGTCCCCCAAACATATGAGTTTCAGAATGGCCTGCTGACGTTTACCCCGGGCTGTGCTGAAGTTGGTGGTGAAGGTGTGTGGCTGACTGGATGAGCAGGCGGAAGAAGAGGAGGAGGAAGCTGAGTAGGAGGAGGAGGAGACAGGAGGCAAAGAATGTTGCCCTGCGATCCTTGGCGGCGGAAGGACGTGCGCCAAACAGCTCTCAGCCTGGGGCCCAGCCGCCACTACATTTACCCAGTGTGCAGTTAGGGAGATATAGCGTCCCTGGCCGTGCTTACTGGTCCGCGTATCTGTGGTTAGGTGGACCTTGCCACAGATGACGTTGCGCAGTGCACACTTGATTTTATCGGATACTTGGTTGTGCAGGGAAGGCACGGCTCTCTTGGAGAAGTAGTGGCGGCTGGGAACAACATACTGTGGGACAGCAAGTGACATGAGCTGTTTGAAGCTGTGTGTGTCCACCAGCCTAAATGACAGCATTTCATAGGCCAGTAGTTTAGAAATGCTGGCATTGAGGGCCAGGGATCGAGGGTGGCTAGGTGGGAATTTACGCTTTCTCTCAAATGTTTGTGAGATGGAGAGCTGAACGCTGCCGTGTGACATGGTTGAGATGCTTGGTGACGCAGGTGGTGTTGTTGGTGGTACATCCCATGTTTGCTGGGCGGCAGGTGCCAACGTTCCTCCAGAGGCAGAGGAAAAGGCTGAGGCGGCGGCAGCAGCAGCAGAAGAGGCCGAGGCGGCGGCAGCAGCAGAAGAGGCCGAGGCGGCAGCAGCAGAAGAGGCAGCAGGGGGAGCCTGAGTGACTTCCTTGTTTTTAAGTTGTTTACTCCACTGCAGTTCATGCTTTGCATGCAGGTGCCTGGTCATGCAGGTTGTGCTAAGGTTCAGAACGTTAATGCCTCGCTTCAGGCTCTGATGGCACAGCGTGCAAACCACTCGGGTCTTGTCGTCAGCACATTGTTTGAAGAAGTGCCATGCCAGGGAACTCCTTGAAGCTGCCTTTGGGGTGCTCGGTCCCAGATGGCGGCGGTCAGTAGCAGGCGGAGTCTCTTGGCGGCGGGTGTTCTGATTTTGCCCACTGCTCCCTCTTTTGCTACGCTGTTGGCTCGGTCTCACCACTGCCTCTTCCTCCGAACTCTGAAAGTCAGTGGCACGACCTTCATTCCATGTGGGGTCTAGGACCTCATCGTCCCCTGCATCGTCTTCCACCCAGTCTTGACCCCTGACCTCCTGTTCAGTCTGCACACTGCAGAAAGACGCAGCAGTTGGCACCTGTGTTTCGTCATCATCAGAGACGTGCTGAGGTGGTATTCCCATGTCCTCATCATCAGGAAACATAAGTGGTTGTGCGTTAGTGCATTCTATCTCTTCCACCCCTGGTGAAGAGCTAGGTGGATGCCCTTGGGAAACCCTGGCAGCAGAGTCTTCAAACAGCATAACAGACTGCTGCATAACTTGAGGCTCAGACAGTTTCCCTGATATGCATGGGGGTGATGTGACAGACTGATGGGCTTGGTTTTCATGCGCCATCTGTGCGCTTTCTGCAGAAAACTGGGTGGGAGATAATGTGAACGTGCTGGATGCAATGTCGGCCACCCAATTGACTAATGCCTGTACCTGCTCAGGCCTTACCATCCTTAGAACGGCATTGGGCCCCACCAAATATGGCTGTAAATTCTGGCGGCTACTGGGACCTGAGGTAGTTGGTACACTAGGACGTGTGGCTGTGGCAGAACGGCCACGTCCTCTCCCAGCACGAGAGGGTCCACTAACACCACCACGACCATGTCCACGTCCGCGTCCGTGTCCCTTATTAGATGTTTTCCTCATTTTTCCCATTCAAAACAATTTTGAGAATGGCAAATTTGGGAATAGTTTTTCAACCCAGAAAAAAAAAAAAGGGCTTTTACGGTCGCTACAAATAACTTGACCAACTAAAACAGTACAGATTTGCTTGAATAGAAATGTGAGACCTGTTTTTTTTTTGCACTGTGTCAGGTTAAGGTTTAATCACAGAATCAGACTTCGATCTGCACGGTAGCGTGTGTCTTAGGTTTTTCTGAATGACACTATCAGTACCTTCAATGTAAGATATCCTTTTTGGGATAGATTTCAAGTAGGCCTCAAATACCAGAAACTAGTTATTTTGAGAATGGCAAATTTGGGAATAGTTTTTCAACCCAGGAAAAAAAGTGTGCTTTTACGGTCGCTAAAAATAACTTGACCAGCTAAAACAGTACAGATTTGCTTGAATAGAAATGTGAGACCTGTTTTTTTTTTGCACTGTGTGACAGGTTAAGGTTTAATCTCAGTATCAGACTTCTATCTGCACGGTAGCGTGTGTCTTAGGTTTTTCTGAATGACACTATCAGTACCTTCAATGTAAGATATCTTTTTTGGGATAGATTTCAAGTAGGCCTCAAATACCAGAAACTAGTTATTTTGAGAATGGCAAATTTGGGAATAGTTTTTCAACCCAGAAAAAAAAAGGGCTTTTACGGTCGCTACAAATAACTTGACCAACTAAAACAGTACAGATTTGTTTGAATAGAAATGTGAGACCTGTTTTTTTTTGCACTGTGTGACAGGTTAAGGTTTAATCTCAGAATCAGACTTCTATCTGCACGGTAGCGTGTGTCTTAGGTTTTTCTGAATGACACTATCAGTAACTTCAATGTAAGTTATCCTTTTTGGGATAGATTTCAAGTAGGCCTCAAATACCAGAAACTAGTTATTTTGAGAATGGCAGATTTGGGAATAGTTTTTCAACCCAGAAAAAAAAGTGTGCTTTTACGGTCGCTACAAATAACTTGACCAGCTAAAACAGTACAGATCTGCTTGAATAGAAATGTGAGACCTGTTTTTTTTTGCGCTGTGTGACAGGTTAAGGTTTAATCACAGAATCAGACTTGCGTGTGTCTTAGGTTTTTCTGAATGACACTATCAGTACCTTCAATGTAAGATATCCTTTTTGGGATAGATTTCAAGTAGGCCTCAAATACCAGAAACTAGTTATTTTGAGAATGGCAAATTTGGGAATAGTTTTTCAACCCAGAAAAAAAAAAGGGCTTTTACGGTCGCTACAAATAACTTGACCAACTAAAACAGTACAGATTTGCTTGAATAGAAATGTGAGACCTGTTTTTTTTTGCACTGTGTGACAGGTTAAGGTTTAATCACAGAATCAGACTTCGATCTGCACGGTAGCGTGTGTCTTAGGTTTTTCTGAATGACACTATCAGTAACTTCAATGTAAGTTATCCTTTTTGGGATAGATTTCAAGTAGGCCTCAAATACCAGAAACTAGTTATTTTGAGAATAACAAATTTGGGAATAGTTTTTCAACCCAGAAAAAAAAAAGGGCTTTTACGGTCGCTACAAATAACTTGACCAACTAAAACAGTACAGATTTGCTTGAATAGAAATGTGAGACCTGTTTTTTTTTGCACTGTGTGACAGGTTAAGGTTTAATCTCAGAATCAGACTTCTATCTGCACGGTAACGTGTGTCTTAGGTTTTTCTGAATGACACTATCAGTAACTTCAATGTAAGTTATCCTTTTTGGGATAGATTTCAAGTAGGCCTCAAATACCAGAAACTAGTTATTTTGAGAATGGCAGATTTGGGAATAGTTTTTCAACCCAGAAAAAAAAGTGTGCTTTTACGGTCGCTACAAATAACTTGACCAGCTAAAACAGTACAGATTTGCTTGAATAGAAATGTGAGACCTGTTTTTTTTTACACTGTGTGACAGGTTAAGGTTTAATCACAGAATCAGACTTCTATCTGCACGGTAGCGTGTGTCTTAGGTTTTTCTGAATGACACTATCAGTACCTTCAATGTAAGATATCCTTTTTGGGAAAGATTTCAAGTAGGCCTCAAATACCAGAAACTAGTTATTTTGAGAATGGCAAATTTGGGAATAGTTTTTCAACCCAGAAAAAAAAAGGGCTTTTACGGTCGCTACAAATAACTTGACCAACTAAAACAGTACAGATTTGCTTGAATAGAAATGTTAGACCTGTTTTTTTTTGCACTGTGTGACAGGTTAAGGTTTAATCACAGAATCAGACTTCTATCTGCACGGTAGCGTGTGTCTTAGGTTTTTCTGAATGACACTATCAGTACCTTCAATGTAAGATATCCTTTTTGGGATAGATTTCAAGTAGGCCTCAAATACCAGAAACTAGTTATTTTGAGAATGGCAAATTTGGGAATAGTTTTTCAACCCAGGAAAAAAAGTGTGCTTTTACGGTCGCTACAAATAACTTGACCAGCTAAAACAGTACAGATTTGCTTGAATAGAAATGTGAGACCTGTTTTTTTTTTGCACTGTGTGACAGGTTAAGGTTTAATCTCAGTATCAGACTTCTATCTGCACGGTAGCGTGTGTCTTAGGTTTTTCTGAATGACACTATCAGTACCTTCAATGTAAGATATCTTTTTTGGGATAGATTTCAAGTAGGCCTCAAATACCAGAAACTAGTTATTTTGAGAATGGCAAATTTGGGAATAGTTTTTCAACCCAGAAAAAAAAAGGGCTTTTACGGTCGCTACAAATAACTTGACCAACTAAAACAGTACAGATTTGTTTGAATAGAAATGTGAGACCTGTTTTTTTTTGCACTGTGTGACAGGTTAAGGTTTAATCTCAGAATCAGACTTCTATCTGCACGGTAGCGTGTGTCTTAGGTTTTTCTGAATGACACTATCAGTAACTTCAATGTAAGTTATCCTTTTTGGGATAGATTTCAAGTAGGCCTCAAATACCAGAAACTAGTTATTTTGAGAATGGCAGATTTGGGAATAGTTTTTCAACCCAGAAAAAAAAAAGGGCTTTTACGGTCGCTACAAATAACTTGACCAACTAAAACAGTACAGATTTGCTTGAATAGAAATGTGAGACCTGTTTTTTTTTGCACTGTGTGACAGGTTAAGGTTTAATCACAGAATCAGACTTCTATCTGCACGGTAGCGTGTGTCTTAGGTTTTTCTGAATGACACTATCAGTACCTTCAATGTAAGATATCCTTTTTGGGAAAGATTTCAAGTAGGCCTCAAATACCAGAAACTAGTTATTTTGAGAATGGCAAATTTGGGAATAGTTTTTCAACCCAGAAAAAAAAAAGGGCTTTTACGGTCGCTACAAATAACTTGACCAACTAAAACAGTACAGATTTGCTTGAATAGAAATGTTAGACCTGTTTTTTTTTGCACTGTGTGACAGGTTAAGGTTTAATCACAGAATCAGACTTTAATCTGCACGGTAGCGTGTGTCTTAGGTTTTTCTGAATGACACTATCAGTACCTTCAATGTAAGATATACTTTTTGGGATAGATTTCAAGTAGGCCTCAAATACCAGAAACTAGTTATTTTGAGAATGGCAAATTTGGGAATAGTTTTTCAACCCAGAAAAAAAAGTGTGCTTTTACGGTCGCTACAAATAACTTGACCAGCTAAAACAGTACAGATTTGCTTGAATAGAAATGTGAGACCTGTTTTTTTTTTGCACTGTGTGACAGGTTAAGGTTTAATCTCAGAATCAGACTTCTATCTGCACGGTAGCGTGTGTCTTAGGTTTTTCTGAATGACACTATCAGTACCTTCAATGTAAGATATCCTTTTTGGGATAGATTTCAAGTAGGCCTCAAATACCAGAAACTAGTTATTTTGAGAATGGCAAATTTGGGAATAGTTTTTCAACCCAGAAAAAAAAAAGGGCTTTTACGGTCGCTACAAATAACTTGACCAACTAAAACAGTACAGATTTGGTTAAATAGAGATGTGAGGTCTGTTTTTTTTTTTTGCACTGTGTGACAGGTTAAGGTTTAATCACAGAATCAGACTTCTATCTGCACGGTAGCGTGTGTCTTAGGTTTTTCTGAATGACACTATCAGTACCTTCAATGTAAGATATCCTTTTTGGGATAGATTTCAAGTAGGCCTCAAATACCAGAAACTAGTTATTTTGAGAATGGCAAATTTGAGAATAGTTTTTCAACCCAGAAAAAAAAGTGTGCTTTTACGGTCACTACAAATAACTTGACCAGCTAAAACAGTACAGATTTGCTTGAATAGAAATGTGAGACCTGTTTTTTTTTTGCACTGTGTGACAGGTTAAGGTTTAATCTCAGAATCAGACTTCTATCTGCACGGTAGCGTGTGTCTTAGGTTTTTCTGAATGACACTATCAGTAACTTCAATGTAAGTTATCCTTTTTGGGATAGATTTCAAGTAGGCCTCAAATACCAGAAACTAGTTATTTTGAGAATGGCAAATTTGGGAATAGTTTTTCAACCCAGAAAAAAAAGTGTGCTTTTACGGTCGCTACAAATAACTTGACCAGCTAAAACAGTACAGATTTGCTTGAATAGAAATGTGAGACCTGGTTTTTTTTGCACTGTGTGACAGGTTAAGGTTTAATCTCAGAATCAGACTTCTATCAGCACGCTAGCGTGTGTCTTAGGTTTTTCTGAATGACACTATCAGTACCTTCAATGTAAGATATACTTTTTGGGATAGATTTCAAGTAGGCCTCAAATACCAGAAACTAGTTATTTTGAGAATGGCAAATTTGGGAATAGTTTTTCAACCCAGAAAAAAAAAAAGGGCTTTTACGGTCGCTACAAATAACTTGACCAACTAAAACAGTACAGATTTGCTTGAATAGAAATGTGAGACCTGTTTTTTTTTTGCACTGTGTGACAGGTTAAGGTTTAATCACAGAATCAGACTTCTATCTGCACGGTAGCGTGTGTCTTAGGTTTTTCTGAATGACACTATCAGTACCTTCAATGTAAGATATCCTTTTTGGGATAGATTTCAAGTAGGCCTCAAATACCAGAAACTAGTTATTTTGAGAATGGCAAATTTGGGAATACTTTTTCAACCCAGAAAAAAAAGTGTGCTTTTACGGTCACTACAAATAACTTGACCAGCTAAAACAGTACAGATTTGCTTGAATAGAAATGTGAGACCTGTTTTTTTTTGCACTGTGTGACAAGTTAAAGTTTAATCTCAGAATCAGACTTCTATCTGCACGGTAGCGTGTGTCTTAGGTTTTTCTGAATGACACTATCAGTACCTTCAATGTAAGATATCCTTTTTGGGATAGATTTCAAGTAGGCCTCATATACCAGAAACTAGTTATTTTGAGAATGGCAAATTTGGGAATAGTTTTTCAACCCAGAAAAAAAAGTGTGCTTTTACGGTCACTACAAATAACTTGACCAGCTAAAACACTACAGATTTGGTTGAATAGAAATGTCAGGTCTATTTTTTAGGTGCTGGGTGACAGGCTCAACTTGCCCCTGATGTAGTATATGGCCAAAAAATAACCACACTGTTGATGGTTAAATGCACTTGGGTGACACAGGCTCAGCCTGCACCAGATGTAGTATATGGCCAAAAAATAATCAGACTGTTGATGGTTAAATGCACTTCGGTGACACAGGCTCAGCCTGCAGCTGATGTAGTATATGGCCAAAAAATAACCAGACTGTTGATGGTTAAATGCACTTCGGTGACACAGGCTCAGCCTGCAGCTGATGTAGGATATAGCACAAAATAACCACACTATGAATGGTTAAATACACTTGGTGATAGCTTGTGCTGGCGCACCACAAGTCACAAAATGGCCGCCGATCACCCCAGAAATTTTTTTATCTAAAAACGCTCTGGGCAGCCTCAAAAAAGTGAGCAAGTCAATATTAGCACTTCAATGATCCACAGCTGCAGATCGATCACAGAATGAAGTCTTTTGGAGGAGTTAATCACTGCCTAATCTCGCCCTAACGTAGCAGCTGCAACCTCTCCCTATGCTTGAATCAGCAGAGTGACGTGCAGCGCAACGTGACCCAAGCTTATATAGAGGCTGGGTCACATGCTGCACTGGCCAATCACAGCCATGCCAATAGTAGGCAAGGCTGTGATGGCCTCTTGGGGCAAGTAGTATGACGCTTGTTGATTGGCTGCTTTGCAGCCTTTCAAAAAGCGCCAAGAAAGCGCCGAACACCGAACCTGAACACGCTCATCCCTAGTCAAGGCTCCTTTACTGTAAGAACTGGGAATCTATGGAATAGTCTACATCAAGACGTGGTCACAACATAACAGTGGGCAGTTTTATGAAGAACTTAGATACATTCTTAAAAGTAAATAACATTAATTCTTATAAAAATACGCAGAAATCTGTGTCTCACTCGCCTTTTTCTAAAATTTGCTTCCCCACTTATCCCTTGGTTGAACTTGATGGATTTATTTCTTTTTGCAACCATATTAACTATGTAACTATGTAATAGTTGCATTTCTTCTGCAACAAGGTACCTCTAAATTGAATAATGTCTATCAGCTCCTGAAAAAGATGTTTCTAAATGTATCCTCACTGTTTGCATAGATCTATGTCTACATTGTACATTGAAATATGGAGCATGGAAATGAAAAAATAATATCCATGGCTTTGGTATAAAGACACACGGTCAATAAACTGTAATCATGTTTATACATCTTGTAGACCATCTGTTCATTTGGTGAGACATCTCCTGGTCTTCATGTTCACCATAGAAGAAATAAACAGAAGATCTGACCTCTTACCTAATATCACTCTGGGATACAAGATCTATGACTCCGGTTTGTTAGAACATAAAGCTGTACAGAGTGCACTGAGTATACTGTCAGGACAAGAAGAAGCCGTCCCCAACTACAGCTGTGATGAGAAGAACAGCGTGGTGGCTTTTATCGGACACTTGATGTCTTCCTCCAGTCTGTCCATAGCGGAGATAACTGGGATCTATGGCTATCCTCAGGTAAAAAAAGGACTTTCAATATGCTTTTCTTATACAGTGGACTGAAGGTGAAGGGAAGGTTGTGAAACAAGGGAGTCAGTCACACGCTGGCAATACACAGGGAGAACATACAAACTCCATGCAGATGTTGCCCCTGGTTGGATTTGCTGCCCAGTAACGTTGTTACAGTATACTGCTGAAAAACATCTAAAAACAAATAGTAAATTATAATAGTAAATTATAATAGAGATGATAAAGCATGAAAATAGAACAGCTAAACTTACAGTTGCAATAAAAAGTATGTGAACCCTTTGGAATGATATGGATTTCTGCACAAATTGGTCATAAAATGTAATCAGATCTTCATCTAAGTCACAACAATAGACAATCACAGTCTGCTTAAACTAATAACACACAAAGAAATAAATGTTACCATGTTTTTATTGAACACACCATGTAAACATTCACCATGCAGGTGGAAAAAGTATGCGAACCCTTGGATTTAACAACTGGTTGAACCCCCTTTGGCAGCAATAACTTCAACCAAACGTTTCCTGTAGTTGCAGATCAGACGTGCACAACGGTCAGGAGTAATTCTTGACCATTCCTCTTTACAGAACTGTTTCAGTTCAGCAATATTCTTGGGATGTCTGGTGTGAATCGCTTTCTTGAGGTCATGCCACAGCATCTCAATCGGGTTAAGGTCAGGACTCTGACTGGACCACTCCAGAAGGCGTATTTTCTTCTGTGTAAGCCATTCTGTTGATTTACTTCTATGCTTTGGGTCGTTGTCCTGTTGCAACACCTATCTTCTGTTGAGCTTCAGCCAGTGGACAGATGGCCTTAAGTTCTCCTGCAAAATGTCTTCATAAACTTAAAAATTCATTTTTCCTTCGATGATAGCAATCCGTCCAGGCCCTGACGCAGCAAAGCAGCCCCAAACCATGATGCCCCCACCACCATACTTCACAGTTGGGATGAGGTTTTGATGTTGGTGTGCTGTGCCTCTTTTTCTCCACACATAGTGTTGTGTGTTTCTTCCAAACAACTCAACTTTGGTTTCATCTGTCCACAGAATATTTTGCCAGTTCTGCTGTGGAACATCCAGGTGCTCTTGTGCAAACTGTAAACGTGCAGCAATGTTTTTTTTGGACAGCAGTGGCTTCCTCTGTGGTATCCTCCCATGAAATCCATTCTTGTTTAGTGTTTTACGTATCGTAGCTTCGCTAACAGGGATGTTAGCATATGCGAGAGACTTTTGTAAGTCTTTAGCTGACACTAGAATTCTTCTTCACCTCATTGAGCAGTCTGCGCTGTGCTCTTGCAGTCATCTTTACAGGACAGCCACTCCTAGGGAGAGTAGCAGCAGTGCTAAACTTTCTCCATTTATAGACATTTTGTCTTACCGTGGACTGATGAACAGCAAGGCTTTTGGAGATACTTTTATAACCCTTTCCAGGTTTATGCAAGTCAACAGTTCTTAATCCTAGGTCTTCTGAGAGCTCTTTTGTGTGAGGCATTATTCACATCAGGCAATGCTTCTTGTAAAAAGCAAACCCAGAACTGGTGTGTGTTTTTTATAGGGCAGGGCAGCTGTAACCAACACCTCCAATCTCATCTCATTGATTGGACCCCAGTTGGCTGACACCTCACTCCAATTAGCTCTTGGTTATGTCATTAGTCTAGGGATTCACATACTTTTTCCACCTGCACTGTTAATGTTTACATGGTGTGTACAATAAAACATGGTAACATTTAATTCTTTGTGTGTTATTAGTTTAAGCAGACTGTGATTGTCTATTGTTGTGACTTAGATGAAGATCAGATCACATTTTATGACAAATTTGTGCAGAAATCCATATCATTCCAAAGGGGTCACATACTTTTTCTTGCAACTGTACCTGCAAACATATATGTCATAAGGTAATCAAATACAACCACTGTGGGTTAGCTTTGTTCACATGGCTTTTTTTTTTTTAGGCCAGTTTTAAAGATTTTTTCACCTGGAAGAGAGCATAGCAGCCGCTGATTTATTATTATTTTTTTTAAATCTAATGATGTGTGAAGGAGACCTTCAAAGGTTTCACAGAGTGTCCAAACTATGGAGAGCTCATGTAGAAACCCCAATTTACTGTAATGTAGAAACCCAATAAAAGCCATTGAAAAGCAATTGAAGGTGTTTGCTTAAAGGGAACCTGTCACCAGGATTTTGTGTATAGAGCTGAGGACATGGGTTGCTAGATGGCCGCTAGCACATCCGCAATACCCAGTCCCCATAGCTCTGTATGCTTTTATTGTGTAAAAAAAAAACGATTTGATACATATGCAAATTAACCTGAGATGAGTCCTGTACGTGAGAGGAGTCACGGACAGGACTCATCTCAGGTTAATTTGCATATGTATCAAATCGTTTTTTTTTACAGAATAAAAGCCCACAGAGCTGTGGGGACTGGGTATTGCGGATGTGCTAGCGGCCATCTAGCAACCCATGTCCTCAGCTCTATACATCAGAACTCGGTGACAGGTTCCCTTTAATGAATTGAATATTTGCATGTCTAATGTGTATTGTACCCACTCCTGCTTTTGGCTACCAAATCAAAAGCCAATTCTGATGGGACCATACAGGCCTTACAGCTGCTACACAGACAGGATCTGTTGTGCGTCTCATTTTTCCTTCCTTCTGGCAGATCAGAAGAAGGGTCAAATAAATCATGTCAGCCAGGCCGAAAGGCAAAATAGTGGCCCAGTCATGAAGTGGGGAGGGTGGGAACAGCATGAGAAGTCCACTAGTGGCCCTATGACATAGTTGTGTGGTGAAAGTAGCATGAGGAGGCCACAGAGTGGCCCAATGACAGAGTCTGGAGGAGGCAGCAGCATCAGGAATAGAGATGGCCTGAATAGTTCGCCGGCGAATAGTTCCCGGCGAACATAGCTTGTTCGTGTTCGCCGCGGCGGGCGAACATATGCGATGTTCGGTCCGCCCCCTATACATCATCATTGAGTAAACTTTGACCCTGTACCCCACAGTCAGCAGACACATTCCAGCCAATCAGTAGCAGACCCTCCCTCCCAGACCCTTCCACCTCCTGGACAGCATCCATTTTAGATTCATTCGGAATCTGCATTCTCAGTGAGAGGAGGGACAGTGCTGCTGTTGCTGATTCAATAGGGAAAGCGTTAGCTAGGGCAGTGTTCTGTGTCCACAGACTCATCTGCTGTAAGGACAGCGTCCTGACAGCACCCCAAAAAGCCCTTTTCAGGGCTGGTACATCAGTCTGCTTTTTATATATATAAAAAAGAAAAAAGGGCAGCACTCCACTGGATTAAAATAAAATAAACTTTATTTACCCAAAGGTTGTAGCGACGTTTCGGCTCTTACACAGGAGCCTTCCTCAAGCAGTGTGTACACATCAAAACTCTGGGTATATATAGTGTTACAACCAATTCAAGACAATTACATATTAAGTGGACATGATTAATAAAAAATCAAAATACATGATGCATTATAAATATATAAAGCAATGAAACCCAACATACAGAGACATTGAATCGTGATACATACAATTGTGGAATAATATAGTGAATATAAATAGTACAATACATTTGTATTCCATAAATCACATAACGAGTGCCAGCTGTAGATAATTACATAAAGTGCAAAGTGCTTACTGTTACAGGTGATACATATGATGGATGCAGGAGGGAGAGCGGCTGTTGTCCATGTAGACATGTGTGATCCGGCGTACCTGAATCGTCACTGCGCATGCCCCTATGACGCATAAACTGTGCTTCCGTCTAGCATTAGCCTCGTCACGTGACGCGTGCGCTCTTGGGCTGTAACGCTAACGCCGCCATTTTGGATAAGGGCAGAACGCCCACTAAATTACGCTGCTACTGAGAACAACTAGTAATCCCGGTATACCGCAGGCTCAGGGTGAAAAAAGACATAACAATGTCCGAGTGTCGCAGTGGCTAAGTGGACTAGGGAGAGGGCCACACCTACAAATTGAAGTGGAGCACCCTACCCTGACCATAGAGCGGTAGCGCATCCGCATGTGAATGCAGAGTCGCACCGCTACACCGGTCAAAATCCATCCATCGCCACCTCACTCTGAGGGTTCTCCTCATCACACCCCGCCATACTAGTAACGGAATCTAAATAAGAAAATACAGAAATAGTTATTTGAGGAAATACACAAGTCTAGAAGACCGTATAGTGCATGAGCAGACGTGTCCAGATATCGTGATTGCACAGCCCCAATGGACATAACGCCACTTCTCCATATCCCGAATCCAGTGAAAAATTATCTGAAAGAATGAAAAAAGGAAAAAAAGAATGCATAAAAGTTAAAAATCAAAAAACTTGTTTTTGACCAAAGAAAACTTGCGGAATAAACCTAGGATATATGTTTTGTATACACAAATCACATACTTTACTGCAAGATAGTCGACATTTAGAATGCAAAGAGAGAGGGCAAACCACACAGCTAACCCACTCCAACCCTGTAGTCCACATTGAGACCACATGGCTGCAGGGAATTGAGCGTATAAATCCATTTGAGCTCTCTCTTTTTTAGGAGTCCAATTCTGTTACCACCTCTCCTTGGCATTGGTATGTGGTCAATAATATAACACTTCAGATCTTTCTCAGTATGTTTGTGATTGGCAAAGTGTTTAGAGACTGGTAAGTCCAGTCGTTTCTTCCTGACACTAAGTCGATGATTATTAAATCGTGTCTTGAAATCAGTTGATGTTTCTCCAACGTATAGCAAATTACACGGACAAACAATCACGTAAATAACGTGATTGGAGTCACAAGTCAGATAATGTCTTATCTGATATGAGACTCCGGTTTGTGGGTGTACAAAGGACCTACCCTTGATGATATATTTGCAATTTACGCAGGACAAACATGGAAAACAGCCAACACTGGCACCAGTCAGTGTACGTTGTCTTGTCACTTTTGAGGTTCCTACGTCTGCCCTAACCAATTGGTCCTTAAAACTCTTGGATCTACGGTAGGACATAATAGGGGGAGAATGGAATTCCTTAACGGTATTGAGACAGCCACCCAGTATGCCCCAGTGACGTCGAATAATGTTGTTAATGTCGACGCTCTGTTCACAATGGGTGGAAATAAAAGGAATCCTACTGGTTTTCACTTGTTGCACTTTCCTTTTAAGGATATCATCCCTATTGAGTTGACCGACCAGTTTCTTTTTCTCATGCAGCAATTTGGTTGGGTAACCTCGTTGCTCAAATTTATGCAATACTGCATCAAGCGTGCTACTCGATGTAGTGGGGTCAGAGACTATACGTTTGACTCTCAGAAACTGAGAGTATGGGAGAGATTTTACCATTGATCTAGGATGATTACTGTTGTAAGTCAGTAGTGTGTTTCTGTCGGTAGGTTTCGTGAACAGCTCTGTCTCTATTTTACCCGCCGACAGGATCACGCGAGTATCGAGGAACTGCATCTCAACAGGAGAATGTACTAAGGTGAACTGCAGTGCCTCATCAACTCCATTAAGGTAACCATGGAAATCAAAAAGTTTCTGCAGATCACCCGTCCAGATGAGGAAGATGTCGTCTATGTACCGCCACCACGCCCTGACGTGTTGGAAGTGGTGGTTTCCATAGACGACATCTTCCTCAAACCGACGCATAAAAATATTTGCGTAAGTTGGGGCCACATTGGACCCCATCGCCACGCCCTGTTCTTGTACATAATATGAGTCCTGAAATAAGAAGTAATTCTGTCTGAGCACAATTTCGAGTAGAGATAATATAAACTGTTGAGCGCCATCTGTAAATGTGGATTTATCCAACATAGAAGAAACCGCTGTCAAACCCTTATGATGATCTATTGATGTATAGAGTGAGGTCACATCAAATGATGCTAATGTCACATCAGATACATCAACAAGATCAATCTCCTGCAGTTTAACCACCTCCGGACCGCTGTACGCACAGACGCGTCCTGGAGGTGGTTGATTCATTCCTCCTGGACGCGCCGGCGCGTCCTCTCGCGAGACGCGAGATTTCCAGTGAACGCGCGCACACAGGCGCGCGCGCGCTCACAGGAACGGAAGGTAAGAGAGTGGATCTCCAGCCTGCCAGCGGCGATCGTTCGCTGGCAGGCTGGAGATGTGTTTTTTTTAACCCCTAACAGGTATATTAGACACTGTTTTGATAACAGCGTCTAATATACCTGCTACCTGGTCCTCTGGTGGTCCCCTTTGTTTGGATCGACCACCAGAGGACACAGGTAGCTCAGTAATATGTTGCACCAAGCACCACTACACTACACCCCCCCCCGTCACTTATTAACCCCTTATTAGCCCCTGATCACCCCTGATCACCCCCCTGTCATTGATTACCCCCCTGTCATTGATCACCCCCCTGTAAAGCTCCATTCAGACGTCCGCATGATTTTTACGGATCCACTGATAGATGGATCGGATCCGCAAAACGCATCCGGACGTCTGAATGAAGACTTACAGGGGCGTGATCAATGACTGTGGTGATCACCCCATATAGACTCCCTGATCACCCCCCTGTCATTGATTACCCCCCTGTCATTGATCACCCCCCTGTCATTGATTACCCCCCTGTAAAGCTCCATTCAGATGTCCGCATGATTTTTACGGATCCACTGATAGATAGATCGGATCCGCAAAACGCATCCGGACGTCTGAATGAAGCCTTACAGGGGCATGATCAATGACTGTGGTGATCACCCCATATAGACTCCCTGATCACCCCCCTGTCATTGATTACACCCCTGTCATTGATTACCCCCCTGTAAAGCTCCATTCAGATGTCCGCATGATTTTTACGGATGCACTGATAGATGGATCGGATCCGCAAAACGCATACGGACGTCTGAATGAAGCCTTACAGGGGCGTGATCCATGACTGTGGTGATCACCCCATATAGACTCCCTGATCACCCCCCTGTCATTGATTACACCCCTGTCATTGATCAACCCCCTGTAAAGCTCCATTCAGATGTCCGCATGATTTTTACGGATGCACTGATAGATGGATCGGATCCGCAAAACGCATCCGGACGTCTGAATGAAGCCTTACAGGGGCGTGATCAATGACTGTGGTGATCACCCCATATAGACTCCCTGATCCCCCCCCTGTCATTGATTACCCCCCTGTCATTGATTACCCCCCTGTAAAGCTCCATTCAGACGTCCTCATGATTTTTACGGATCCACTGATGGATGGATCGGATCCGCAAAACGCATCTGGACGTCTGAATGAAGCCTTACAGGGGCATGATCAATGACTGTGGTGATCACCCCATATAGACTCCCTGATCACCCCCCTGTCATTGATTACCCCCCTGTAAAGCTCCATTCAGATGTACGCATGATTTTTACGGATGCACTGATAGATGGATCGGATCCGCAAAACGCATCCGGACGTCTGAATGAAGCCTTACACGGGCGTGATCAATGACTGTGGTTATCACCCCATATAGACTCCCTGATCACCCCCCTGTCATTGATCACCCCCCTGTCATTGATCACCCCCCTGTCATTGATCACCCCTCTGTAAGGCTTCATTCAGACATTTTTTGGGCCCAAGTTAGCGGAATTATTTATTTTTTTTCTTACAAAGTCTCATATTCCACTAACTTGTGTCAAAAAATAAAATCTCACATGAACTCACCATACCCCTCACAGAATCCAAATGCGTAAAATTTTTTAGACATTTATATTCCAGACTTCTTCTCACTGCCAGGGCAGTATAAATACCCCACATGTGACCCCATTTCGGAAAGAAGACACCCCCAGGTATTCCGTGAGGGGCATATTGAGTCCATGAAAGATTGAAATTTTTGTCCCAAGTTAGCGGAACGGGAGACTTTGTGAGAAAAAAATTTAAAATATCAATTTCCGCTAACTTGTGCCAAAAAATTTTTTTTTTGATGAACTCACCATGCCCCTCATTGAATACCTTGGGGTGTCTTCTTTCCAAAATGGGGTCACATGTGGGGTATTTATACTGCCCTGGCATTCTAGGGGCCCCAAAGCGTGAGAAGAAGTCTGGTATCCAAATGTCTAAAAATGCCCTCCTAAAAGGAATTTTGGCCCCTTTGCGCATCTAGGCTGCAAAAAAGTGTCACACATCTGGTATCGCCGTACTCAGGAGAAGTTGGGGAATGTGTTTTGGGGTGTCATTTTACATATACCCATGCTGGGTGAGAGAAATATCTTGGTCAAATGCCAACTTTGTATAAAAAAATGGGAAAAGTTGTCGTTTGTCAAGATATTTCTCTCACCCAGCAAGGGTATATGTAAAATGACACCCCAAAACACATTCCCCAACTTCTCCTGAATACGGAGATACCACATGTGTGACACTTTTTTGCAGCCTAGGTGGGCAAAGGGGCCCATATTCCAAAGAGCACCTTTAGGATTTCACAGGTCATTTACCTACTTACCACACATTAGGGCCCCTGGAAAATGCCAGGGCAGTATAACTACCCCACAAGTGACCCCATTTTGGAAAGAAGACACCCCAAGGTATTCCGTGAGGGGCATGGCGAGTTCCTAGAATTTTTTATTTTTTGTCACAAGTTAGTGGAAAATGCTGATTTTTTTTTAAATTTTTTTTTTCATACAAAGTCTCATATTCCACTAACTTGTGACAAAAAATAAAAACTTCCATGAACTCACTATGCCCATCAGCGAATACCTTGGGGTCTCTTCTTTCCAAAATGGGGTCAATTGTGGGGTAGTTATACTGCCCTGGCATTCTAGGGGCCCAAATGTGTGGTAAGGAGTTTGAAATCAAATTCTGTAAAAAATGACCTGTGAAATCCGAAAGGTGCTCTTTGGAATATGGGCCCCTTTGCCCACCTAGGCTGCAAAAAAGTGTCACACATCTGGTATCTCTGTATTCAGGAGAAGTTGAGGAATGTGTTTCGGGGTGTCTTTTTACATATACCCATGCTGGGTGAGATAAATATCTTGGTCAAATGCCAACTTTGTATAAAAAAATGGGAAAAGTTGTCTCTTGCCAAGATATTTCTCTCACCCAGCATGGGTATATGTAAAATGACACCCCAAAACACATTCCCCAACTTCTCCTGAGTACGGAGATACCAGATGTGTGACACTTTTTTGCAGCCTAGGTGGGCAAAGGGGCCCATATTCCAAAGAGCACCTTTCGGATTTCACAGGTCATTTTTTACAGAATTTGATTTCAAACTCCTTACCACACATTTGGGCCCCTAGAATGCCAGGGCAGTATAACTACCCCACAAGTGACCCCATTTTGGAAAGAAGAGACCCCAAGGTATTCGCTGATGGGCATAGTGAGTTCATGGAAGTTTTTATTTTTTGTCACAAGTTAGTGGAATATGAGACTTTGTATGAAAAAAAAAAAAAATATATAAATCAGCATTTTCCACTAACTTGTGACAAAAAATAAAAAATTCTAGGAACTTGCCATGCCCCTCACGGAATACCTTGGGGTGTCTTCTTTCCAAAATGGGGTCACTTGTGGGGTAGTTATACTGCCCTGGCATTCTAGGGGCCCAAATGTGTGGTAAGGAGTTTGAAATCAAATTCTGTAAAAAATGACCTGTGAAATCCGAAAGGTGCTCTTTGGAATATGGGCCCCTTTGCCCACCTAGGCTGCAAAAAAGTGTCACACATCTGGTATCTCCGTACTCAGGAGAAGTTGGGGAATGTGTTTTGGGGTGTCATTTTACATATACCCATGCTGGGTGAGAGAAATATCTTGCCAAAAGACAACTTTTCCCATTTTTTTATACAAAGTTGGCATTTGACCAAGATATTTCTCTCACCCAGCATGGGTATATATAAAATGACACCCCAAAACACATTCCCCACCTTCTCCTGAGTACGGAGATACCAGATGTGTGACACTTTTTTGCAGCCTAGGTGGGCAAAGGGGCCCATATTCCAAAGAGCACCTTTCGGATTTCACAGGTCATTTTTTACAGAATTTGATTTCAAACTCCTTACCACACATTTGGGCCCCTAGAATGCCAGGGCAGTATAACCACCCCACAAGTGACCCCATTTTGGAAAGAAGAGACCCCAAGGTATTTCGTGATGGGCATAGTGAGTTCATAGAAGTTTTTATTTTTTGTCACAAGTTAGTGGAATATGAGACTTTGTAAGAAAAAAAAAAAAAAATAAATCATCATTTTCCGCTAACTTGTGACAAAAAATAAAAAGTTCTATGAACTCACTATGCCCATCAGCGAATACCTTAGGGTGTGTACTTTCCGAAATGGGGTCATTTGTGGGGTGTTTGTACTGTCTGGGCATTGTAGAACCTCAGGAAACATGACAGGTGCTCAGAAAGTCAGAGCTGCTTCAAAAAGCGGAAATTCACATTTTTGTACCATAGTTTGTAAACGCTATAACTTTTACCCAAACCATTTTTTTTTTACCCAAACATTTTTTTTTTATCAAAGACATGTAGAACAATACATTAAGAGCAAAATTTATATATGGATGTCGTTTTTTTTTGCAAAATTTTACAACTGAAAGTGAAAAATGTCATTTTTTTGCAAAAAAATCGTTAAATTTCGATTAATAACAAAAAAAGTAAAAATGTCAGCAGCAATGAAATACCACCAAATGAAAGCTCTATTAGTGAGAAGAAAAGGAGGTAAAACTCATTTGGGTGGTAAGTTGCATGACCGAGCAATAAACGGTGAAAGTAGTGTAGGTCAGAAGTGTAAAAAGTGGCCTGGTCTTTCAGGGTGTTTAAGCTATAGGGGCTGAGGTGGTTAAGCAAAAAATCGCTAGTATCGCGAATGTATGAACTGCCTCCACATGCAAAGCTGCACAGAATATTGTCAAGGAAAATGGATATGTGACTAAATATTGAATCGGAGCCCGAAACAATGGGGCGGCCAGGTGGATCGACGAGGGACTTGTGGATCTTAGGCAGCACATAGAGCACCGGAGTGACAGGATGTGCCACCGCAAGATACTCCACAAGCCCCTCGTCAATGACCCCCGCATGAAGGGCTTCCGTCAATACACTGTCAATCAACCCTGCAATTTTTAATCTTGGGTCAGAGTCAATGTGTCTATAGATGGTTCTATCACCCAATTGCCGCTTAATTTCGGCGATATACTTATGGGTGTCAAGCACGACCACCGCCTTTATCAGCGGCCTTAATGGTAAGTTCGTGGTCGAGCTTGAGTTCTTTAAGAGCTACCATCTCTTCTGTTGTCACATTGGGATGACCAAAGGGATGAGAAGAATATACAGCTTTCAAATTCTGAATGTCAGATTTAACAGCAGCCATATATGCCTCAACTGCAGGCTCATTGATGACTGGGTTAAAACTACTTCTGGGTGAGAGATCGAGCATGCCAAGAGAGAGTTCACTCATCTTGGCATGCTCGATCCGCTCCCTACCATGAAACCAAATTTTCAACTTGATTGCACGAAAAAAAGTACACAAATCAAAATCAAGTTCGAACCAATCTGCATTGGCTCGAGGGCAAAATGAAAGCCCCTTACTCAGCACACTCACTTGAGCATCGGTCAGGTTTTTAGAAGAAAGATTAACAACCGTTACTTCTTCCTGGACGGCATGTTTCGGCCCGGTGGTCGGGATTTGTTGTTGCGTTGTTTTCTGGTATCTCTTGTGTCTGCGGCCTCCACGCCGGATATGTTGTCTCCGGATTGTTCCATCTCTCTTACCCCTAAAAAAGCCTGGTCAACGGAAGATGCATCATGTGTGGTTTTATATTTCTTTTTCCATGTATCCTTGTTTGTATGGACATTTTTGTCACTGGATTGCCAGGAATAGATGTTTCCCTTTTTATAGTCATCACAGTCCCGGTTCCATTTAAGGCGTTTACCTTCCTCAATCTCAGTACGAAAGGACTGAAGCTGAATAGACAATGTATCATTATATGTCCCAAATTCATCAACTGAAGACAGATTAATCAATAATTGTTCCACATTTGCCAATTCATGTGTGACATTAGACAGTTCGCCCTGTAGAAATTCAATGTTGAGCAATATAAAGTCCAATGCATACCTGTTTGAAAGGTTTTCAAATTTTTTACAAAATAATGGACAACCAGAAAATAGATTAGGGCATAAAGTGGATCTCATCCCTCTCGGTATACGCTGTGCTTTAAAATTTTCGCCAAGAGTGGTCATGTGGAGACGCAAAGAGATGGACCTCTTTGATAGGAATTCATATTTCCTCTTTAGCTCCTTAGCTGTTGGAGTGGTAAGGAACGTGGCATCTCCCTCAATCAAGCATAAAATCCTGTCGACTGCTTCCTGTGAATATGTGAGGCCTCCGGGTGTAATATGATCACTAGTAGACATACTTGAAATAATAAGTCCGTATAGAAAAAGACGTGCAAATGCCAAACAACGGCCGTATATGAAAAGGAAAAAGGGGGATGGCAGCACCGTCACAATAGAACTTGGAAGAAAAGGGTGCACAGGCCCAAATGTGGATATAAGCCAATCCAACAATTATAAAAAAGAAAAAAGGGCAGCACTCCACTGGATTAAAATAAAATAAACTTTAGTTTATATATGTATATATTGCAGTTGCCTGCCCGTGTGTTCATACAGGGTGTGACAGAAAATACCTCGCAGATAAAAATAAATTCTATTTAATCTTTTTCTGTGATATAATCCCATTTGCAAGCCAGTGTGTGTCAGGCCCACACAGACTGTATTGTGGTCACTGGTTAGTGGCTAGACCTCCACTCATACCGTTACAGGGTGTCACTCACTCACAAATACCTCGCAGATAAAAAAAAAATCAATTTAATATTTTTCTGTGATATAATCCCATTTGCAAGCCAGTGTGTGTCAGGCCCACACAGACTGTACTGTGCCCACTGCCCACCACTTATATAGGGTGGTACAGTACCTTGCACGCATAGTAACACTTATCTAATATAAAATGACAGGCAGAGGCAGGCCACGCCGCAGGGGCCGTCATGTTCGTGGTGCTGTGATTTCCACTGGCCCTGGAATAATGCCCAGTGTTCAGAGGCCACGTACCCTGAACCCAAAAAATTCGGAGAAAATAGTTGACTAGCTTACACAGGACACCCAATCTTCAACAGCTTCCGCTAAGAACCTTGACGCACCATCCTCCTCCAGCTCAGCTTTGGTCACCTGCTCTCAAGTTACCACTCTGCCGCCCGCCGCCACCACCACCACTACCACCACAGCCACCACAGCCGCTTCACTTGATCCCTAAGAGGAGTTATTTACACATCATTTGGATGAAGTTAGTGATGCGCAACCATTATTGCCAGAGGATGGAGATAACAGGGATATGTCTCAGTCAGGCAGCATTACACACATGGACGTACAGTGTGATGATGATGATGATGTTGTACCCGCTGCTGCTTCCTTTGCTGAGGTGTCAGATACAAGTGAAGTGGTTGATGATGACGATGTGTCCGTGGTTGCCACATGGGTGCCTGCTCGAAGAGAAGAAGAAGAGAGGGAAAGTTCAGAAGTGAAGACAGAGAGAAGCAGGAGACGAGTTGGAAGCAGGGGGAGGTCGTCGCAAGGAGCTAGTGGCACAGTCAGACAGCATGTATCGGCACCCGGGGTCAGCCAGACAGCACGCCAATCAACACATGCTGCTGCCACCACCAGAATGCCGTCATTGCAAAGCTCAGCAGTGTGGCATTTTTTTGGTGTGTCTGCCTCTGACAACAGCGATGCCATTTGCAACCTGTGCCAAAAGAAACTGAGTCGTGGGAAATCCAACACCCACCTAGGTACAACTGCTTTGCGAAGGCACATGATCGCACATCACAAACGCCTATGGGATCAACACATGATGACGAGTAGAAGCAGCACACAAGCTCAAAGCCACCATCCTCCTCCTGGTCCAGCATCTTCAGCCACGTCAACCACTGCTGTCCTCCTTGCCCCCTCTCAACCACCTGCCACTCCGCCTCTCACCTTCAGCAGTTCCATCTCATCTGCCCACAGTCAGGTGTCTGTAAAGGAAATGTTTGAGCGTAGGACGCCAATGTTCCAGAGTCACCCCCTTGCCCGGCGTCTGACAGCTGGCTTGACGGAACTCTTAGCCTGCCAGCTTTTACCATACCAGCTGGTAGAGTCTGAGGCCTTCAAAAAATTTGTCGCTATTGGGACACCACAGTGGAAGGTACCCGGACAAATTTTTTTTTCAAAAAAGGCAATCCCAAACCTCTACTCAGTGATTGAAAAGGAAGTCATGGCATCTCTGGCATACAGTGTTGGGACAAGGGTCCATCTGACCACTGATACCTGGTCTTCAAAGCACGATCAGGGCAGGTATATCACCTACACTGCGCATTGGGTCAACCTGCTGACGGCTGACAAGCATGGAATGCGTGTCTCTGCAGCGGAGTTGGTGACACCGCCACGACTTGCAGGCAGGCCTACTGCCACCTCCTCTACTCCTCCTACTCCATCCTCTTCCATAACCTCCTCGGCTGAGTCCTCTTCTGCTGCGGTGTCTGGCTGCACATCAACTGAATCCCCCCAGCTCCCCAGGGGCTATTCCACATCCCGGATACGACAGTGTCATGCTGTCTTGGGGTTGACTTGCCTGAAATCAGAGAGCCACACCGGACCAGCACTCCTGTCCGCCCTGAACGTACAGGTGGATCAGTGGCTGACCCTGCACAGACTGGAGATCGGTAAAGTGGTGTGTGACAATGGAAGCAATTTGTTGGCGGCATTGAATTTGGGCAAGTTGTCACATGTGCCATGCATGGCACATGTGTTGAATCTCATCGTACAACACTTTGTGTCTAAGCACCCAGGCTTACAGGACGTCCTCAAGCAGGCCAGGAAGGTGTGTGGCCATTTCAGGCGTTCCTACACGGCCATGGCGCACTTTTCAGACATTCAGCGCCGAAACAACATGCCATTGAGGCGATTGATTTGCGACAGCCCGAAACGTTGGAATTCAACACTCCTAATGTTCGACCACCTGCTCCAACAAGAAAAAGCCTTCAACGAGTATTTGTATGACCGGGGTGCTAGGACAGCCTCTGCGGAGCTGGGGATTTTTTTGCCACGTTACTGGACGCTCATGAGCAATGCCTGTAGGCTCATGCGTCCTTTTGAGGAGATGACAAACCTTGTCAGTCGCACCGAAGGCACCATCAGCGACCTCATCCCATTTGTTTTCCTGCTGGAGCGTGCCCTGCGAAGAGTGCTGGATCAGGCTGTAGATGAGCGTGAAGAGGAAGAGATGTGGTCACCATCACCACCAGAAACAGCCTTGTCATCATCGCTTGCTGGACCTGCGGCAACGCTGGAAGAGGAGTCTGAGGAAGAGGAGTCAGAGGAGGATTGTGGCTTTGAGGAGGAGGAAGACCAACCACAGCAGGCATCCCAGGGTGCTCGTTGTTGTCACCTATCTGAGACCCGTGGTGATGTACGTGGCTGGGGTGAAGAACAGACCGTCAATGATATCAGTGAGGATGAGGAACGGGAAATGAGTAGCTCGGCATACAACCTTGTGCAAATGGGGTCTTTCATGCTGTCATGTCTGTTGAGGGACCCTCGTATAAAAAGGATGAAGGAGAACGACCTGTACTGGGTGGCCACGCTACTAGACCCCCGGTATAAGCAGAAAGTGGCGGAAATGTTACCAACTTACCGAAAGTCAGAAAGGATGCAGCAGTTCAAAACAAAACGAAAAAATATGCTTTACACAGCTTATAAGGGGGATGTCACAGCACAACGGGAATCTAACAGGGGAAGAGGTGAAAGTAATCCTCCTCCTACCACGACCACGGCGGCAAGGACAGGACGCTTTACATGCAGAGCTTTTTCAGTCCTACACATCGCCACAGCCCTTCGGGATCCAGCCTTAGAGAACGACTCGACCGACAGGTAGCAGACTACCTCGCCTTAACTGCAGATATCGACACTCTGAGGAGCGATGAACCTCTTGACTACTGGGTGTGCAGGCTTGACCTGTGGCCTGAGCTATCCCAGTTTGCGATAGAACTTCTGGCCTGCCCCGCTTCATGTGTCCTGTCAGAAAGGACCTTCAGTGCAGCAGGAGGCATTGTCACTGACAAAAGAAGTCGCCTCAGTCAAAAAAGTGTTGATTACCTCATCTTCATTAAGATGAATGAGGCATGGAGCCCAAAGGGACTGACAGTGGGGGATACGTTTGACTAACAAAGGGCCTGATGACATGCCTTGGCCTCAAAATGGTCCCCACGCTGCTGTATTTAATGTCTGCATACCGGATGACTTTCGTGAATTCTCCGCCACCAACTAAGGTTCAAGCAATGTTTTAGTCACCTTTCTGCCTTGAAAACATCATTTTTTCCGGCCGCTGCTACAACAGCGCCTGCAACAATAACATTATTTTTCAGGCATGTGTACATGCCTAATTTTTCTGGCCTCTGGTGCTGCACTGTGGCTGCAAAAACAAAACAAAAAAAAAAGGCACATACAAGTGTCAATTCCCCTTCATGATCGTTACCTTGTTGTGGTGAAGGGGCTTGCGTATCACAATGAAGCGATCATCACCTCTATGAGTGTGTTGGCAATGTTGCCACACCCCAGATGATAAGGCCGTTGCTTTATTATGATCAGACCAAAAGCGATCGGCTGGATAATTTTTCATAGAAAAAACATAATTTTTTTTAGATATTTTTTTTTAGTTGTATGGGTGGGTTTTTAATACATAAAATAAAAAAATCATAATAAAGTCTCTTAATAGTTTATTAGAAATAATGCAGACAATTTTAAAAATCCCCATCAATTCCAATACAAAGCAAGTACAGAGCTCAGAACTAAATAATTCCAGGATGTCGTAATGGTTCGTTAATTCGACAATGGTTAATCAATTCGACACACGTCCCCGGATAGGGGACGTAACAGGGATTAAACTGATAGGAATAGTACTAGTTAAGACACCACTCATATAGGGTGTCACAGCACATTGCTCTGTGCATGCGCAGTGCCCCAACTTGGGAGTAAAAGGACCGACCAAGCTGCTTTTTCCATCTCCCGGTTCCTAAAAGCAATTCATTTTGGTGTATCAGAGTTTGGTCTGTCACTGTGAAGGCAGTCGAAGGTACCCGGCCTAAATTTTTTTTCACAAAAGGCAATCCCACCCTGATATGGGACGTAACAGGGATTAAACTGATGAGAATAGTACTACAGAAAATACCACTCATATTGGGTGTGAGAGTAAATTGCACGGCGCTGACGCAGTGACCGTGGCGTGGATTCAAACAAAGGGGAGGGAGACAGCATTTTTTTAACCATCTCCCCATTCGAAAAATCAATTTAATAAATGGACCCCATATTGGGGATGTAACAGGGATTAAACTGATGAGAAGAGAGAACTACAGAAAATACCACTCATATCGGGTGTGACAGTAAATTGCACGGCGCAGACGAAGTGACCATGGCGTGGATTCAAACAAAGGCGAGGGAGCCAGCATTTTTTTTAACCATCTCCCCGTTCGAAAAATCAATTTAATAAATGGACCCCAGATTGGGGACGTAACAGGGAATAAACTGATGAGAAGAGAGAACTACAGAAAATACCACTCATATCCGGTGGGGCAGTAAATTGCACGGCACAGACGCAGTGACCGTGGTGTGGATTCAAACAAAGGGGAGGGAGCCAGCGTTTTTTTAACCATCTCCTCGTTCGAAAAATCTATTTAATAAATTGACCCCAGATTGGGGACGTAACAGGGATTAAACTGATGAGAAGAGAGAGCTACAGAAAATACCACTCATATCGGGTGGGGCAGTAAATTGCACGGCGCAGACGCAGTGAGCGTGGATTCAAACAAAGGGGAGGGAGCCAGCGTTTTTTTAACCATCTCCCCGTTCGAAAAATCAATTCAATTCACCTTTCGGGGACCCTTGGTGTTGTACATGGCTGGGTGGAGGAAGAAACCTTCAATGACATCAACGGGACATGGCTAGCTTGGTATCCAACCTTGAACAAATGGGGAGTTTGCGGTTGGGCAAATGGACTGTTTGCGGTGCATTAAAAGGGGAGTTTGGTCTGTCAATGTCTGTGAAGCGGGCGTAACCCTTACACTACCTGATCGATACAACATCATACCTGATCGTAAAAAAAATTGGATTGTTAGGTGATTTATGCCCTTTTATGGATTAAAATCCAACTCTGCGTCAACTACATAATTTTCCATGGGAGTTTTGCCATGGTTTCCCTCCGGCATGCCACAGTCCAGGTGTTAGTCCCCTTGAAGCCACCATTTTACCATCACTACTGTGGCTAGAAAGAGTCCCTGTGGGTTTTAAAATTCGCCTGCTTATTGAAGTCTATGGTGGTTCGCCCGGTTCGCCTGTTTGCGAACATTTGCAGAAATTCGCGGAAAATTTTATGTTCGTGACATCACTAATCAGGAGACCACAGAGTGTTAGATCAAATAAATAAATGGGAAATTAAAACCCCCCAGAAAAGTCTGTAATTTTCTCACTTTACCACACAACAGCTAATAAGCAAAAATGGCTTTAGAACATATAACTGCACCGCACAAGGGCAAATAAGACGGACTGTAGAAATATTTCCTTGTAATAACCCCTGTTAATGGCTGTATCAAACAGCACTTGCACCCTAACAAGAACGGTTTGCTGGAATCACAGAGCAGTATAATGGCAATTTGGATCCCCAGACAGTGCAGCAAGGGGTAACAGGATTGTTCCTATTACCCAGGTTGTTACCTCCCCTACTGAAACCTGTTCTACATAAATGCTGTAGAATGATTCCTCCCTATTAGGGTTGAGTGAACCCGAACTGTAAAGTTAGGGTTCGTACCGAACTTTAGGATTTTTGGACCCCGGACCCGAACATTTCAGTAAAAGTTCGGGTTCGGTGTTCGGCAGTTTCTTAGCGCTTTTTGAAAGGCTGCAGAGCAGCCAATCAACAAGCGTTTAACTCTGTGCCTTCAGAAGCCATTACAGCCATGCCTACTAATGGCATGGCTGTGATTGGCCAGAGCAGCATGTGACCCATCCTCTATATAAGCTGGAGTCATGTAGCGCTGCACGTCACTCTGCTCTTACTAGTGTAGGGAGAGGACGCTGCTGCTGGTGATCTCAGGGAGAGAATAGGAGAAATCTGTGATCAGAACACGAATCTAACTCAGCGATCTACATACAATTAGTTGTGAGGGTGCAGTGCACAATCTTTTTACCCTGCCCTGAGCCCAGTGACAGAGAAAAATAACTTTTATCCGTCTGTTAGTTAGGTGGGCGGCGGCAGCCATTTTATGCAAGCTCAGTACACCAGCACTGCATCTGAGCTATTGTGACATTCAAATCCAAGTTGGTTTTAAAAAAAACACCCTTTTTTGGCAATATACAACATCTGGTGCATTTGCAGGATTAGTCAGTGTGCAATATAAGCTAGAAATACAGCCATAATATTCTGGGTTTTTAAAAACACACTTTTTTGGCAATATCCAACATCTGGATTAGTCAGTGTGCAATTTAAGCAAGAAATACACCCATCATTTTCTGGGGTTTGAAAAACACACTTTTTTGACCAAAAACACTATTTTCAGGCCCTTGCAGCATCAGCACGTGTGAAATTACAGGCTTAAATACTGCTGTCAAATTCTGTTGTTAAACAAACACTCGTTTGGGCACAAAAAATTTAGTTGGCAGCCTTTGATGCAGATGTCATTGTGAGATACACCCTTAATACATTTGGGTTAGATTTAGAGATTTGAAAAACCGCCATTTTTTGCACTTATATTGAATTTAGACCTACACTGGTTCAGGCCGTGTGAGATACACCCTCTACATACAGGGGTTTGAATCAGGCATTTGAAATACAGCCATTTTGGGCAAAGAAATATTTAATTCAGGCCTTCACTGGTTCAGGCCCTGTGAGATACTCCTACTACATACAAGGGTTGGATTCAGACATTTGAAATACAGCCATTTTGTGCAAATAAGTATTTAATTGCGGCCTAGTCTGCATCTGTACGTGTGAGATACACCCTTTACATACTGTCGTTCTATTTTACTATTAATTAAACACCTATTTAGGGCAAGATCCTAAATTTGAAAAATATGAGGAGAGCGTCAAATAAGGGACATGGCCCAGGTCGTGGTGCTGCTAGTAGAGCTCCTGTTGCAGGGAGAGGACATGGTCGATCTGTGCCAGCTACACGCACAAGTGAAACCCCTTCCTCAGGTGCAAGTAGGCGACAGAACCTGCAGCGGTATTTAGTCGGGCCTAATGCGGCTCTACGAATAGTGAGGCCTGAACAAGTATAGGCGATAGTAGATTGGGTTGCTGACAGTACCTCCAGTTCCTTCACATTGTCTCCCACCCAGTCTACTGCTGAAAGATCAGAGTTGGCACCTGCAGCCGATGTCCATCAGTCTTTCACCTCACCCCCTTGCAAATCAGCCAAGCAGTCTGAACCCCAAGTCATGCAGCAATCTCTTCTGCTTTTTAAAGACTCTGTTAGCAGAGTTTCCCAGGGCCATCCACCTAGCCCTGCCCCAGAAGTGGAAGAGATGCCCAACCACTTATGTTTCAAGATGAGTACATGGGAGGACCATCGCAGCACGTCTTGGATGATGACGAAACACAGGTGCCAACTGTTGGGGCATTCGAAAGAGTGCAGACCGACAAGGAGGGCTGGGGTAAAAACTGTATGGAAGATGATGTGGAGGACGATGAGGTCCTCGACCCCACATGGAATCAAGGTCATGCTAGTGACCTATGTAGTTCAGAGGAAGAGTTGGTGGTCGCACAGAGCCACCAGCACAGCAGAGGAGGGAGCAGGGTGCAAAAGCGGAGCGTCCGTCCCCTAGACAGTACGCCTGCTACTGCCCACCGCAGCAAGGGACTGAGCAAACCAAAGCCAGCTCCAAGGAGTTCCCTGGCGTGGCAGTTCTTCAGACAATGTGCTGACGACAAGACACAAGTGGTTTGCACGCTGTGCAATCAGAGCCTGAAGCAAGACATAAACGTTCTCAACCTGAGCACAACCTGCATGACCAGGCATCTGAGTGCAAAGCACGAGTTGCAGTGGAGTAGACACCTCAAAAACCAAGAAAGGTCTCTCACTCCTCCTGTTTCCTCTTCTGCTGCAGTCTTAGCCTCTTCATCCACCTCTGGAGTGACAGTGGCACCTGCCACCCCGCAAACAATTGATCTTCCAGCAACACCAGCACCTGTGTCACCAAGCATCTCCACAATGTCCCACGGAAGCGTTCAGCTCTCCATCTCCCAAACTCTGGAGAGGAAGAGGAAGTACCACCCTACTCATCGGCGATCCCTAACGCTGATTGCCAGCATTTCTAAATTACTGGCCTTTGAAATGCTGTCATTCCGTCTGGTGGAGACGGATAGTTTAAAAAACCTTATGGAAGTGGCTGTCCCACAGTACGTCATGCCCAGCCGCCACTACTTTTCCAGATGAGCCATCCCTTCCCTGCACAACCAAGTAGGGAGTCAAAATCAGGTGTGCACTGCGCAACGCCATCTGTGGCAAGGTGCACCTCACTATGGATACGTGGATCAGTAAGCACGGTCAGGGACGTTATATCTCCCTAACAACACACTGGGTAAATGCAGTGGCGGCTGGGCCTGAGGCGGATAGCAGTTTGGCGTATGTCCTTCCACCACCAAGGATTGCAGGGCGCTTCAGTTTGCCTCCTGTTGCTTCCTCCTCCTACTCCGCTTCTTCATCCTCTGCCGGCTCCTCATCCGGTCAGTGTAACGCCTTCACCACCAACTTCAGCACAGCCAGGGCAAAACGACAGCAGGCAGTTTAAAAACGTATCTGTTTGGGGGACAAACCCCACACCGCGCAGGAGCTGTGGACGGGCCTTGAACAACAGACCGATGAGTGGTTGGTGCCAGTGAGCCTCAAGCCCGGCCTGGTAGTGTGCGATAAAAGGCGAAATCTCGTAGCAGCTCTGGGACTAGCCGGTTTGACGCACATCCATTGCCTGGCGCATGTGCTAAATTTGGTGGTGCAGAGATTCCTTAAAAATTACCCCGATATGTCAGAGCTGCTGCTTAAAGTGCGGGCCGTCTGAGCGCGCTTTCGACGTCCTCACCCTGCTGCTGCTCACCTGTCAGCGCTGCACCGTAACTTTGGCCTTCCCGCTCACCGCCTCATATGCGACGTGCCCACAAGGTGGAACTCCACCTTGCACATGCTGGCCAGACTGTGCGAGCAGCAGCAGGCGATAGTGGAGTTTCAGCTGCAGCACGCACGGGTGAGTCACTCTGCAGAACAGCACCACTTCACCACCAATGACTGGGCCTCCATGCGAGATCTGTGTTCCTTGTTGCGCTGTTTCGAGTACTCCACCAACATGGCCAGTACCGATAACGCCGTTCTCAGCGTAACTATCCCGCTTCTATGCCTCCTTGAAAAAACGCTGCTGGCGATGATGGAAGAGGATGTGGCCCAGGAGGAGGAGGAGGAAGAAGGATCATTTCATAGGGTTTCCGGGCAGTCATTCACAAGTCGCTCCGAGGGTGGGTTCCTGCACCCACAAACACCAGTTACACAATTGTCCAGCCAGGGCACAGTTCTGGAGGATGACAAGGTGGAGGATGAGGAGGAGGAGATGGAGGAGGAGGAACCATGTTCACAGCAGGGTGGCACCGAGACCAGCTCATGGCCATCACTGGTGCGTGGCTGGGGGGATACAGAGGACACAGACGATACACCTCCCACAGAGGACAGGTTTTCGTTGCCTCTGGGCAGCCTGGCACACATGAGCGATTACATGCTGCAGTGTCTACGCAACGACCGCTGAGTTTCCCACATTCTAACTTGTGCTGATTACTGGGTGGCCACGCTGCTGGATCCCCATTACAAGGACAACGTACCATCCTTAGTTCCCTCACTGGAGCGTGATCGTAAGATGCGTTAGTACAAGCGCACGCTGCTAGATTCGCTGCTGGTGGCATTCCTACCTGACCTCGGGGGCACAATGGAAGTACAATGCGAAGGCAGAGGACGAGGAAGAGTTTGCCAAAGCAGTTGGGGCACCGCCAGCACCTCAGAAGGCAGGATTAGGATGTCCGAAATATGGAAAAGCTTTGTCAGCACGCCACAACAACCAGCACCACCCACTGATCTTGAACGTCTTAGCAGGAGGCAACATTTCCCCAACATTGTGGAGCAGTATGTGTGCACACGCCTACACTTACTGAATGACGGGTCTGCCCCCTTTAACTTCTTGGTCTCCAAATTGGGCACATGGCCTGAGCTTACCCTTTACGCCTTGGAGGTGCTGACCTGCCCTGCAGCCAGTGTATTGTCTGAACGTGTGTTTATCACGACTAGAGGAGGTTATCACAGGTTATATTTCCCAATGTTTTGGGGTGTACCCTAATTTAAAAAAATTAATTTAAAACCAAAAAGCAGTGTAGGCTACCTCCTCCACCACTGCTTCCACATACACCGCCACATCCACCGCCTCTTCAACCTCTTACTCCATATGGACCTCGTCCTCCTAGATCAAGATAATTTTTTTAATTTTTATGTATGTTATGTTATTTAAAGTAATTTCCCTATCCACATTTGTTTGCAGAGCACTTGTCATGTTCTTAATCAAATTTTGATGCCATTTGCAGCCCTCTAGCTCTAGCCCTTTCCATGACATTTTTACAGCCATTTTAGTGCTCAAAAGTTCGGGTCCCGATTGATTTCAATGCGGTTTGGGTTTGGGTTCGGGGTCAAGTTCGGGTCCCGAACTCAAACTTTTTTGTGAAGTTCGGCCGAAACCATCAAACCTGAACATCCAGGTATCCACTCAACTCTACTCCCTATCCTTTCCCTACAACATGAATAATCTTTCCCTATACTTGTAAATAATTTTTTCAGCACAATGAAGTCTTTCCTAGCACTGTCCCTAGCGCCTGCTGACGTCTCTCCCTGCACTAAGTGCGCTGGAAAATGGCAGAATCCCAGATGGCTGAGGCTATTTATAGGGCTGTGACATCACAGGGCTGGCTGCTGATTGGCTGCATGCACGGCCGGTTTTAGACAAAGTGTGACCCTGGCCAAAATTGAAAAAGTGGGGCCCCAAATCTTGAAATATTGGACGAGCTGTCTGACAGACCTTTGTAGGCACGGACAGCGGTTGTAACCACAGCAGCTGAGTGCTATCAACATTTGTAGTAAGTAAGAGGATCGTGTGATTACGCTACAGATATGGAAATAGGTTCATTACAGGATCTTGATTGTGAAACTCTGGAAGACGGCAGTCATACCGGATATTAAAGATATCATAAACATTGTATCCAAAAATTACTCTTGCTGTGGAATACATGGCTGAAACATCTCCCCAGACAGTAGATTGCGTTCTGTGTGTGTCAAGGATTGGTCAAGAGAATTGACAAATGGAAACTCACGTCAAATTCTTTATTCTGTCCTTCCCATTTTCAATAAGAATTGTGGACATGGACCCCACGTTATGAATGTCCTGGGCTCTTCTGTTTTTCCATGGTGCAGTTTATAAAACCACTATCTGCAAAAAAGGTGTTGTCCCATCGGGCCCTTGAGGTGAAGGGAGAGCACAGTGTGCATGCGCGGTCATCCTCCATTATGCTATGAGTGTTCTGATAACAGCTGATCACGGGCTCTGCTCTTTTTAGAAATTCTATAGCAGTGAATACAGATAATGCTGCGCATGCACACTGTTATGGGGGATGTGTGGATGACACACTGTTATGGGGGACCTGTGGGTATCACACTGTTATGGGGGACCTGTGGAGGACACTGTTATGGGGGACCTGTGGAGGACACTGTTATGGGGGACCTGTGAATGTCACACTGTTATGGGGGATCTGTAGATGTCACACTGTTATGGGGGACCTGTGGAGGACACTGTTATGGGGGACCTGTGGATGACACACTGTTATGGGGGACCTGTAGATGTCACACTTTTATGGGGGACCTGTGGATGTCACACTGTTATGGGGGACCTGTGGATGTCACACTGTTACGGGGGATCTGTGGATGACACATTTTTATGGTGGATCTGTGGATGACACTGTGTTATGGGGGATCTGTGGAGGACACTGTTATGGGGGATCTATGGAGGACACTGTTATGGGGGATCTGTGGATGACACTGTTATGGGGGATCTATGGAGGACACTGTTATGGAGGACCTGTGGATGACACACTGTTATGGGGGATCTGTGGAGGACACTGTTATGGGGGACCTGTGGATGACACTGTTATGGGGGATCTGTAGATGTCACACTGTTATGGGGGATCTGTGTTGAACCTCTCGGGAACCTTCCCTGTGATGCACAGCTATTTGTCCTGTTCAAGGTGTTGTCCCTGGTGCTGAACACAGAGCTGAAGGCTCAAAAGTTTGGAACTTTCTGTGTTGATAACTTTTGAACCACAAGAGATATTGCAAATCTGAAACTGGTAAAAAAAAAAGACTTTTATTGCAGCATAACCTATTATGTAATAATGCACTGTGTCTTGATGCATTATAATACGTTAACTAAAACAGTAATATAAATTATTCACTAATAATGCCTGGTATCTAGATATAATATAATACATTTGCAGCGCTGCTGTACAGAGTAATAATTTGATGCTAGTGCAGGTTGCATGGTTGTTATTATTTGTGATACTTTTGACATCTGCATTTAATATAGTGACCTGTTCAGCGACACGGCCAATGCAATACTGTGTTTATTCAACATACCTGGGGGCCTATGGGGCAATTTTGTTATTAAATAACTGAACATATTGATGTTGTTGTATGATCTATTGGTGATTGTTGGAGATGTTTTATCTCATCATCTTGGTAATGATACGCTCCGTAGTGCCATTTATTTTCCATCGTATATATTGTAGACGTGGATCACTATATTGGGGATAACGCCCCTTGCAATGTTCTCTGTATCAATATTTATTTATTTATTATTAAATAAAGATTGCTATATATTTTTGTATAATTGGAGTTCCATGGCTTTTTTGTATATGGTACAGTAGCTAAATTATAACAGGTTTTGAGAATAAAAAGTGGAAAATGCTCAGTGTTTTAAGCAGAATGTTTGCTCCTGATGTCGGAGGTGCTGGCAATAAGCCTATAAAACCCTTATCAACTGTAGAAACTTGAATTGTTTTTAAAGGCTGGCTGTCCATTTACAGAAAAAAATTAGGTTGTTGTGGGATTTTCTTGCTTGCAGATTTTGCAGTGCAGCATGAACTTATCACTGGCAGCAGCTATATGAAACAGACCTCTCTGAATGACCCGTCTCTTCCTATGCTTTCCCCGATAAAACCCTGAATCTACCTATTTATGTCCCTATGGTATCCCTGTACATCACCTACCGCACCTACTGTAATTGACTAGCGTCAGAATCCTGCCCTCTGACTGGCTGACAGGCTGTCCATCAACATCTCAGCCAATCAGGGCTAGCACCCTCCTCCCCCGCCCTCCCAGGGTCATGTGATCTTTCATCTTCATCTTCTGTTTTCCCCACCAATTTCCACAGTAAAATGGCCTTGGTAGCCTTGGTTTTGCCGCTATGTGTTTGAAGTAAATCGACAAAACTTCAGATTAGTTTGAGAGCAGGATGTTTGTGAAATTCGTAATGAATCTGATAAGATCAGAATCGGTTAAATCATCCTTAATCTGCTTTCTAAGTTGTAATTGGGTCTCCTGTAACCTAACTTTACCTCCAGTCTTGCTACTAGAGGTAAACCAAACCCAGGCAGACATTAATGTGTATAGATAACTTTAGGGTCTGACCCGAGGATTGCTTCCATTGGATACACATGTCATTCTTAGTTTGATAACACACAATTCTCACATTTCTTTGATGTTTTCGTGTCCTGTTTTCTCCCTACAGATCAGCTATGGAGCGATGGATCCCATCTTCAGTAACAAGCTCCTGTTTCCTTATTTCTATCGCACAGTCCCTGATGGGTCCACTCAGTATGATGCCATTGTCCTCCTACTGGAGAACTTTGGCTGGAGCTGGGTGGGGATGGTGACAGTAGATGATGATAGCAGCCAACGAGCCAGCATGGAGCTCTACAATGTAATAACACGGAGCGGGGTCTGCATAGCTTATAGAGAATCTGTCAGTGATTTCATGACATCTATGGCCTACAGGAAGGTGTTATATAAAATACAGAAGATTCACTGCAATGTGATTATAGTTGTTGGTAGCTCATATGGCTTAGAGACATTGCATTTTATGTTGTCAGATGACTTAAATCCTAGAAGAGTTGTAATCATGCTCTCAGTTATTTTACCTGAAAGATTAATCTCTCTTCCTACATTTCATGGATCTTTGCAGTTCACTCTTCACAAAGGAAGAATTCCAGGTTTACAAGAATATTTACTCACAGCCGGTCCTCTAAAATATCCAGAGGTTGAGCTGATGTTTGATGTATGGTATGATTATCTTTCTTGCAGCTCTGGACAGTATTCATCTGATAGACCATATAATGAAAGAGATGTTCTAGGTAATGTGGATCGCTCCCTGTATGATGTAGACAATTTCCGTTACACATTCAGTGTGTACTCTGCAGTGTATATTGTGGCTTATGCCTTACATCATCTGATCTACTCACATAAAAGACAAGAACATCTCCAAATATTTACCACCCAAAATGTCAAATGGAAGGTAAGATTTTTCAGACTTTTCCTACATTTTCTGTCATATTCCAAACTCCAGTAATTCTAGTAATACACATAATTCTGTGTGACTGTCTGTTGTAACCCTCACTATCACTAAAGCAAGGAGACCTTATTTAATAACATTTATTTAGTCAATGAGAGGAGCAGAAAATGGTGAGATTGCATGGTTGCCCAACATGGTGGCCCCACATATGTGACAAAATCACAGAAATATCGTGGCAAATATGGGGGAACTGCTCAAACCCCAAACACTGCAGCGTGTTTCTCATTGGGGGAGCAGTCCCACCGCATGTGGACCGCAGCAAACGACCATCCCCAGCAAAAAATGCGTACAATGGAGGATGCCGGCGCAGTCCACATGCACCACAAAGGCATCCTACACAAAACGGAGCATTGTGCGGATGAAAATATAATTATATAAATCACAGAAAAAAAATGCACCAAACCGATATGCCACGGACTATACTAGCTAGTCCTACAAGCAGATATTAAAAGCTGAGACTTTTGCCAATATATTCCTGTCAGGAACACATCGGAGCCCATCATGCCCCACATATGTGCCCCATTTTGCCACTCATTAGTTTTTGGCCCTTATGTTAACAGTTTTATGATCCACTTGTTAATGAGGGCACCACCCTACCCTGACAGCATTACTGTGGGTGATGCCAACCATCACAGCAGTCCCATGCAGAGCTCAGTGTTGTACTGCTAAGTGCTGAAGAGCAGTTTGCCGAACCACTGAGGGAAGGAGCAGGAGAGGTGTTATAATGCAGAGTATGGAACCAAAAAGAGAGAGTATGGAATAACTGCATATAGTACCAGAGTAGACTCTTGAGGAAGCAGTAAGAAAGTTGGACCTTGAGGCAAGAAGTGGCTGGAGGGAAATCTTTAAAATATATGGCGCCTGACTGGACCTGTGTAGCAATAGCCAAATGCAGCCACTGAGAGCTGGTGAGAGATGTTGGTAGCCATCGCTGTGTCAGTGGATGTGACAGAGGAAATTACAGCAGGAAGTAAGAGACTAACCACCATGAAGCCGATCCAACCAAGTCTATCAGATTGAGGGGATTAGTAGAGAAGAGACACAGTACCATACCTGGAGAGAGCTATACTGCTCATTAGGAGACATTATCAATGTTTAACATTTATTGTGAAATCTAAGGTTTGGAAAGATTTAGAGACTCCTAGGAATATGATTACTGTAACAAAATGCACAAATCAATATGTCAGACTCATGTCTATTGCCTTTAGCTGAACCAATATATAAGAAGAGTTCAGTTTATAACTTCTGGTGGAGATTCCATTCACCTTGATGAGAAAGGAAACTTTCCAACAAGATTTGATCTGGTAAATTATCAGGTATTTGCTAACCAAACCGTGGGGAAACAAACAGTGGGACATCTCCATGAAGACAAAGGTCATCATCAGTTTCTTAGAAATGAGAGCTCAATTATTTGGAAATCACAACTTCTCCAGGTGAATTTAGTGTCTGATTCTTTATTACACATTAACAACTGTCATCTGTTTATCCAAGACTAAAACGTTTTAACAGACCTCTTCTGTGTGGCTGGACCATAGTGGGGTTCATACTTACCTGGACCCCACCTCTAGATCCCAGCTGCAGCTCTCCATGGCTGCCTCGGCAGGTACCAGGTCTCTCGGAATGAAGATCCTGTTGATGGGCATCACAGTGATGTACCAGTGATTGGCTGCAGTGGTCACATGACACCTGTCAATAGAGTATTGATTCCCAGAGACCAAGGACCTGCTGAGGTGGCAATGGAGTGATGCTGCCGGGATCCAGTAGCAGGGATCAGGTAAGTATGAACCCCACCGCTGGTCCAGCCAAACTGAAAAGGTCTGTTAAAAATGTTTAGTCTTGATAACCCCTTTAAAAATACATACCCATTATAGGTATATTGATGTGGACCTCTTCTGGTCTCAACTCCATGTATACGTCAGGCTGACTTAAAGCTCAAATCGAAGAGAGCCTTATAAATACGGTGGAAAAATAAAGTTTAAAGGAGTTTTTTTTTCAAATGTAATATATCTACAGGGCCTGCAAACCCTCAGTTAGGTCATTAGAATAAAATTAAACTTTTATTAAATCCAATTTTTGTACTTTTTATTTTTTGCTTTATAGGCAATTTAATTTGCACTAAATTCCCAATTCTGCTTAGTTGTAAGCTGCCAAAGGATGAAGTTACCTTGACATCTAAAACTGAGCCAACAGGGTAAGGACTGCTGACCGCCCCTCCCCTGCCTGAGCTCACACACTGCTCCCCCTCCCCCTATCTTCTGCTTCTACAGGTTAGACTGCTGACGGCTGCAGTGACATAATAGGAGAATTGGAGACATTTTAAAATGGATGAGGAACTAAGATGGGAGTCCCCGACCCTTCCCTCCTTTCAATGGTTCATCATTGGCTGGGGACAGAATATGCTAGCATGCTGGAGGCACTAACCACTCTCTCCACATGGCCTTGAGCACGCCCCATACTATTACTGATCGCATCATTGTTTGCGTGTTTGTTTGCTAAGTGGTTTCTTGTCCGTGGGTTGACATGACGCCCAACACGTCATTATGGGGGACCACCACCACTTGCTACTAGTTTACCCTATCAGTATGGTGATGTGGGGAATAGGACACATCATCACTGGGGAGGAGATTTAACTTAGATGGCGTGGCAATGCATCCATGTTTGCCACACCCAACTTCAATTAGTTTTGCTGCTACATACAGAAACCAGCAGCAGACCTGGTCGGAAGTCCCCTGAAACACATGGGGACTTTGATTATTCTAATCCTGGGAACCTGACTAATCCCTTGTCAGCAGGACTGGTACCACCTGGGTCAGGGCTGGACATAGGGCTCCCAGAATAGTGAGGAAATGTCCAGAGGGGTGGCCCCTGTTGGGCAAGGTGCTCTGCTTAGCTGGACGAAATAGTTCAGGCTAGGCCGAGCAGGGTGAGAGGAGGGATAGCCTCATCCTGCTGTTACCTACAGAAAAGAGACCCGCACTGTGACCCCTTCCTATTCACTATTGCACTCCCACACACTGTCTTGTATCTACAGAAGTGGTAAGACTGCTCCATTTTTATTTATTGAGCACCACTGGGTTAATAATCACTATTTGGATGCAGCATTATGTAAGCAACTGGTACGGCCTACCGTGTGGTCAAAATATAGGGGGGGGGGGATTTATCAAACTGCTGTAAAGTTGAACTGGCTTAGTTGCCCATAGCAACCAATCAGATTTCACCTTTAATTTTCCAAAGGAGCTGTGAAAAATGAAAGGTGAAATCTGATTGGTTGGTATGTGTAACTAAGCCAGTTCTACTTTACAGCAGTTTAATAAATCTACCCCATAGTTTTTACTAAGATGTACTAAAAGTTACGTTTTATTATAATCACTAGGGTTGAGTGAATCACGCTTCAGATCCGAAGTCAATTCGTTCTCCAACTTCGTTTTCATGCTGTATGGGCTTATCTGAGTCAAACTTTGTTGGATGAGACTTCGGTGAAGAACTTCGGCCTTCGATTCTACAACTTTAAAAACATTAAAAGTTTTTAAAGTTGTAGACTTCGGTCCTGAGGTACTAGTCTGTACAGGAGCCGGCGTTGGTACCGAGGTACTAGTCTGTACTGGAGCCAGCTTCGGTACCGAGGTACTAGTCTGTACTGGAGCCGGCATCGATACCGAGGTACTAGTCTGTACTGGAGCTGGATTCGGTCCTGAGGTACTAGTCTGTACTGGAGCCGGCTTCGGTACCGAGGAACTAGTCTGTACTGGAGCAGGCTTCGGTACCGAGGTACTAGTCTGTACTGAAGCCGGCTTCGGTCCCGAGGTACTAGTCTGTACTAAAGCCGGCTTCGGTACCGAGGTACTAGTCTGTATTGGAGCCGGCGTCGGTACCGAGGTACTAGTCTGTACTGGAGCCAGCTTCGGTACCGAGGTACTAGTCTGTACTGGAGCCGGCATCGATACCGAGGTACTAGTCTGTACTGGAGCTGGATTCGGTCCTGAGGTACTAGTCTGTACTGGAGCCGGCTTCGGTACCGAGGTACTAGTCTGTACTGAAGCCGGCTTCGGTCCCGAGGTACTAGTCTGTACTAAAGCCGGCTTCGGTACCGAGGTACTAGTCTGTATTGGAGCCGGCGTCGGTACCGAGGTACTAGTCTGTACTGGAGCCGGCGTCGGTACCGAGGTACTAGTCTGTATTGGAGCCGGCGTCGGTACCGGGGTACTAGTCTGTACTGGAGCCGGCGTCGGTACCGGGGTACTAGTCTGTACTGGAGCCGGCGTCGGTACCGAGGTACTAGTCTGTACTGGAGCCGGCGTCGGTCCCGAGGTACTAGTCTGTACTGAAGCCAGCTTCGGTCCCGAGGTACTAGTCTGTACTGGAGCCGGTTTCGGTCCTGAGGTACCAGTCTGTACTGGAGCCGGCGTCGGTACCGAGGTACTAGTCTGTACTGGAGCCTGCGTCGGTCCCGAGGTACTAGTCTGTACTGAAGCCAGCTTTGGTCCCGAGGTACTAGTCTGTACTGGAGCCGGCTTCGGTCCCGAGGTACTAGTCTGTACTGGAGCCGGCTTCGGTACCGAGATACTAGTCTGTACTGGAGCCGGCTTTGGTACCGAGGTACTAGTCTGTACTGGAGCCGGCTTCGGTACCGAGGTACTAGTCTGTACTAAAGCCGGCTTCGGTACCGAGGTACTAGTCTGTATTGGAGCCGGCGTCGGGACCGGGGTACTAGTCTGTACTGGAGCCGGCGTCGGTACCGGGGTACTAGTCTGTACTGGAGCCGGCTTCGGTACAGAGGTACTAGTCTGGCAAAAAGAAAAAGGCAGGCGTGCTCAAACCCTGTTGCACCGAGCACGGACCATGCTGGGAACCACAGCGTAACTTAAGTAAAGGAGAAAAAGAAGTCCACCTCGATTAAAATGTTACCTTTATTTTTCAGTGCAGATTAAAAGCCAGTTACACTCCAGTCTACATGTTTCGGATCAGGGACAATAGCGATCCTTCCTCATGACATACACATACTGAGGAGGAGGTTGAATATATAGCGCCTCCACCTAGAAACAGGTGGACACACTAACTACAAGCTCCTCCTAAAATTAAATTGACAACACATGCTGAAAGGCATGGTGAATGAAAACAAAAGAACACACATGGCTTATGGATCAAAAAATCAATAATGTAGCATCAAATCGTGTTTCCGATTAAGTCCATTTGGTATGGTGGACCCCATTTTAAAGATCCAGAACGACTCACGGTTCAAAAACTTCTTTTTATGATTACCACCCCTTGATGGTGGAGTAACCCTTTCCAAGCCTTGCACAGTTAAACCCTCTGTGTCACCGCCATGCACCACTGAAAAATGCAGGCTGACTGCAGACACATTTCTGGCATGTGAATGAGGGATGTCAGAGATGTGCCTGCGTAGTCTAACCTTGGGGCCATTAGTGGTGCAGCCAATGTACTGGAGGGAACAGAGGGTACATGAAATACAATACACCACATGAGTGGTATTACAGTTAATGTATTGTTTGATGGAAAAACATTGATTCATGGCATAGGAAAAGACTTCCTTGCCAGGTCGCATGTAGGAGCAACATGTGCAAATTTTATGTCCACATTTATAACTGCCGAGAAACCGCCACCAAACTGGAGAGGCTCGTGCCCCCTCAGTGAATAAAGAGGGGCAGAGTCTATTACCCAGCGTGGGCGCTCTACGGGCTGAGCACAAGATGCCACCTTTCAGGACACTACTCCATTGATCATCTGTTGACAATATGGGTAAGTGATTTCTTACTATGTTACAAATCTGCGAGTATTGTGTACTATAGGCAGTGACAAAAACAGGCAGACGAGAATGCCGTGACTGATTTGTGTTTTCAGGGCGACGTGTGCGATTGTGGTGAGTAAATAATAATGTCTGTCTAGGTATGGACAGGGCCTGCTTCTGGGCGTGTTCCAGACCATGCTGGGAATATTGTCTGATGGAGAGGCGAGCGGCCGCAGAGCGCATCTCCTTGCGGCATGTTGCGTCCTAAGTGCAGTTACGTCTAATGCGAATAAACTCACCCTTAGGAATATTTTTAGCAACATGAGGAGGATGGCAAGATGCCGCATGGAGAATTGTGTTGCCCGCGGTTTCCTTGCGAAAGGTGCGGGTATAAATTAAATTGGTGCGCGCATCACCCTCAAGAGACAAATCCAGGAAGGAAATACAAGTGGTATGGAAATGTGAAGTGAATTTCAAATTCAAAAACTCCCCAAAGAGTGGTATGGCCGCCAAATCGCCCGACCATATGAATAGCAGGTCGTCGATGTAACGGCCATACCACTCCAGAGAGGATGCCCAGGGATTGGTCGGAGAGAACAAAAATGCCTTCTCCCACCAGGCCATATACACATTGGCCAGGGAAGGGGAGAATTTAGCTCCCATAGAAACTCCCGATAATTGCAGGAAAAACCTATCATTAAACATAAAAAAATTGTGTTTTAAGAGAAGAAAAAAAACACATCGCACACGTAGCCCTGAAAGGGAATAGAAAAATCTGAATACACAGCAAGAAACCAACTTAATGCCTTGATGGGCAAATCATGTGGAATAACGGTGTAGAGGGAAGTCACGTCTGCAGAAATCCATGCAAAACGTGACTCCCACTTCAGGCTATGAAAGGCCTGTAAAACACTCCTTGTGTCCTGCAGGAAACCGGGTATATCCTGCACCAGAGGCTGGAGCAGAGAATCAACCCAGGCTGAGAGATGTTCCGAAAACGAGCCAGAGGTACCAGTCTGTACTGGAGCCGGCTTCGGTACCGAGGTACTAGTCTGTACTGGAGCCGGCTTCGGTACCGAGGTACTAGTCTGTACTGGAGCCGGCGTCGGTACCGAGGTACTAGTCTGTACTGGAGCTGGATTCGTTCCTGAGGTACTAGTCTGTACTGGAGCCGGCTTCGGTACCGAGGTACTAGTCTGTACTGGAGCTGCATTCGGTCCTGAGGTACTAGTCTGTACTGGAGCTGGATTCGGTACCGAGGTACTAGTCTGTACTGGAGCCAGCTTCGGTACCGAGGTACTAGTCTGTACTGGAGCCGGCGTCGGTACCGAGGTACTAGTCTGTACTGGAGCCGGATTCGGTCCTGAGGTACTAGTCTGTACTGGAGCCGGCTTCGGTACCGAGGTACTAGTCTGTACTGGAGCCAGCTTCGGTACTGAGGCACTAGTCTGTACTGGAGCCGGCGTCGGTACCGAGGTACTAGTCTGCACTGGAGCCGGCTTTGGTCCCGAGGTACTAGTCTGTACTGGAGCCGGCTTCGGTACCGAGGTACTAGTCTGTACTGGAGCCGGCTTCGGTACCAAGGTACTAGTCTGTACTGGAGCCGGCTTCGGTAGCGAGGTACTAGTCTGTAAAACAAAACATGCAATGCAACGGCTCTCTGCAAACCAAATAAAGTACAAAAATGCATAATAATTGCTAGTGCTATACTTATAAATTAGAGATGCTTGGCAAATAATTTTGTACAAAATTATTTGAGCCCGTCTGCCGCACGTCAAGGCGATCTCTGTAAGACGGGTTCCTAACACTAAATTCTACCTGTTATGTGCCATGACGGCTACCATACAATTTAGGGAGTGTAGGTTCCACATGCATGCTGGGCCCGCTTTAATGCTGGGCCTGCATCTCTAATTTATAAGTATAGCACTAGCAATTAATATGCTTTTTTGTACTTTATTTGGTTTGCAGAGAGCTGTTGCATTGCATGTTTTGTTTTACAGTGTTGTTCTCAGCCATAGCAACGTACCCCTGCACATTGGGATGTGCTCACGAGGTACTAGTCTGTACTGGAGCCGGCTTCGGTACCAGGGTACTAGTCTGTACTGGAGCCGGCTTCGGTACCGAGGTACTAGTCTGTACTGAAGCCGGCTTCGGTCCCGAGGTACTAGTCTGTACTGGAGCCGGCGTCTGTACCGAGGTACTAGTCTGTACTGGAGCCGGCTTCGGTACCGAGGTACTAGTCAGTACTGGAGCCGGCTTCAGATTGCTGCTTAAAAAAGCCAAAGTTCTTTACCGAGGTCTCTTCAACTTAACAAAGTTTGCCTCCAAGAAGCCCATACATTTTATAGTGTACAGATACAGATCTCCGTACAACATTAAAACTAAATTAGGGAACAAAACGACTTCGGTTCATGGATTTTAAACATGATTCGACCAACTCTAATAATCACACGACTGTGGGATCGCAGGTCTTCTAGATATATTATGTGTACTTTTGGGTGTCATTTGCATATTCAACCAGGATCTTAATTGACCATGTATTGTCTAAATAATGTTGTCTGAATTTAGCAAAGGCACAGGCAGAGGATGGTGGAAAATAGGAAAACAAGTATCAAGTCCATGTTAAATTGTTCACCACTCCAGCTGTTCCATCCCGGTCTTCCCTGTGGCGATTTAGCAGCTCTGATGTCATGTCTACAACACCTGACTGCTGCAACCAATCACTGGCCTTCAACAGTGTACCCATAAGCTAGTGATTGGCTACAGAAGTCATATGTAATTGAGGTGAGGTCATCACTTCAGCCCTACACATAAAGATCAGCCAGGAGGAACAGAATGGTGGTTCATACAAAGGTCTTGATTTGACACATTTATTTATTCAATGAGTGACTATGTAAATGAAGGCTGGCTACACATGGCCATGATACAACATGTACTAATAAAACTACTGCTGATCTAAGTTAAAGCGGTTGGCCATTTTCTAAAATAACTTCAATAAAGCTGTAATGTAGTGGACACTGTCCTAGGAAACCCCAAGCATGTCTTATCTCAGCTTTCTGTTTCAACGTCCCTCTCTTTCCATGGATGGATCTGTAAACTGCAGCCACTGGTGGCCACTGTGTTCCTGGAGATCGAAATGGTGATGGTCACAAGATTTACCCGTGTGGCTCCTGCCATTAATGTATTCTCTTCTGCTCTTGTGCCGAACGTTATTTAACTCATGCACAGATAGATGCAGTGGAATCTGCTGGACCTGTTTATATACTGAATGCTTTCAGGGCAAGCACAGAAGAGGAGATGCTTCCAGGGCAGCAGTCATGTAGGTAGATCATGTGACTGGTGACAATTGACCACAAGCATTAAGATTTGTAGTTCCCACAGTGGGGTTCAGAGCTGTACATCTTCAATTGGATGTCCAATCCATTATATAAGTGTGATGTCTGCCCGAGGCAATATACCCTCCCCACAAGCAACAAAGTCCATAGCCATAAACAAGTGTTTCCTTTGCTATCACACACAGTACCTTGTGATCCTAAACAGTCTACAGATGGCTGTCCTCTATCCCTCAGGGGTTCTCCTAGCACACCTGCTTTGCTCTGGCAGCCATAATAATGTTTTTTTCCCTTTCCTTGGTGCCAGATTCTGTTAGGCTCACAAACTGTAGCTTCACCCTCAGCTTGAGCCAGACTGATCTGAAAAACGGTCTCCATGCCAGATAGTAACTTTTTTCTGATTATGGAAAACCATTTTTGGGATTACACAGTGCATAGCACATTAACTCTTAATACCTAATGTTAAACTCTAACACCTGTGTCTTGAGGTGTTACTTTACTTTCTTCACCACCCCTTTACTGGTATAATATCGTGACTAGAGTTGAGCGAACACCTGGATGTTCGGGTTCGAGAAGTTCGGCCGAACTTCCCGAAAATGTTCGGGTTTGGGATTCAAACTCGACCCGAACTTCGCCCCGAACCCGAAGCCCATTGAAGTTAATGGGGACCTGAACTTTCCGTGACACGGACCCGAACCCGAACATTTTCATAAAAGTCCGGGTTCAGTGTTCGGCGCTTTCTTGGCGCTTTTTGAAAGGCTGCAAAGCAGCCAATCAACAAGAGTCATACTACTTGCCCTAAGAGGCCATCACAGCCATGCCTACTATTGGCATGGCTGTGATTGGCCAGTGCAGCATGTGACCCAGCCTCTATATAAGCTTGGGTCACGTAGCGCCGCACGTCACTCTGCTCTGATCAGTGTAGCGAGAGGATGCAGCTGCTGCTGTTAGGGCGAGATTAGGCAGGGATTTATTTACTGAAGTGATCGATATACAGCTGTGTATCATACAACCTCTGCTATTCAATTGCTCATTGTTTTAAGGCTGCCCAGAGCGTTTTTCAGTCACTTTTTTCTGGGGTGATCGGCGGCCATTTTGTGTCTTGTGGTGCGCCAGCACAAGCTGCCACCAAGTCCATTTTTAACCATCAATAGTGTGTTTGTTTGTTTTTTGCTATATCCTACATCAGGGGCTTGGCTGTGCTTGCTATTTTATTGAGGGGTAAAATACAATTGCCAAAATAGCAGTACCCTAAATCTGGTGTTTTCAGCTGTGGCTAGCCAATTGTAATACTGTCTGCTGTCTGCCGAAGCACAGTTTTTGTTCTGGGTTGAATACAATTCCCAACTTAGCAATTCCCTAAATTAGTGGTTTCTGCTCTATCAAGCCAAGGTTAAATCTATCCATAAAAGGGTATATTAGATTGAAGGTGCGGATAGGGTCTTCCTCAAAAACTTCACACGCTACCGTGCATTTCCAAGTCTAATTCTGTCCGTAAAAGGGATACCTGTCATCCAGCGCCTAAATAGTAGGCCTACAATTTATATTCAGTTGTTACTGCTGTGGATGGTCAATCTATTTTTTTTTACATGTGAAACCTTTTTTTTTTTTTTACACTTTATTTTTATTTTTTTTACTTTACACTTTTCTTCCCCCATAAGGTCATACAAGACCTCTGGGGGACATTTACTTATCTTACACAAAATGATACATTGTGCAAATGAAAAAATATATATAAATACAAAAACCACTGCAAAAAATGAACCAAAATGAAACGCAACTGACAATGCTAGCTAATTGCTCAAGCCGATGTTAAGCTGAGAACTTTGCCAATATCTTCTAGTCAGGAACATATCGGAGCACCTCATGTACCACATCACTGTGTCTCAGCACGCATGGGGTCCTACCACTAAACTACCTGTGGTGTGTGAACAAGGTCTGAACATTGCTAAAAACCAACTCACAGCACAGTGCATTGGTGATACCACCATGGAGGCATGTGAGAGTCAGGCTGGTAGGACCACATGCTTGCTGAGACACCGTGACCCTGACTCGAAGATATTGGCATAGTTCTCAGCTTTTAACATCGGCTTGAGGAATTAGCTAGTATTGTCAGTTGTGTACTTATGTAACTCACAGAAATTGGGACCTGCTTAGAAATCTATACTTATCTAGTCCCCATTGCTCGGTTCTGACTCCCTCACTCCAGGGCTCTTCATTGGACTTCTGGTCTCTATATGTAAACTTCCAGCATGGACAGGGTCACTTTATCCTCTGTTTCCACTGATTGGCCTCAAAGGTGACATATCTCCAAGCATTACATCACCCAGCAGTGTGTCACGGATGATGTTGCAGATAGATGGAAGTTATGAATAAACGTCCAACTGGCTTGATCCCAAACTAAGGAGCATATAGGTGACCCCTATAAAACCCTAAGAGCACACCCTGACTGCTAAGCACATACAAGGGTCTCAAAGCTAGACGATTGTATGCCCACGTGCCTAAGACTGTGTGACACCTGAAAACCCTATAATAGTGAGGGGACACGACCACCGGCTCCCTGCACTTAATACGGAAGGAGTAAGGGTCACCTAGAATCAAGCCAGCAAGGAAACACAATACATGAAAGGACTTATCTGAACAAGCAGCAGCATACGCCTCCAGCCATGAACACTTCAATCCAGGAAGTAGTATAAACCGCAAAGTGAGGCAGTATGGGAGGGAATATAAAGGAAAGAGGATTAGTCTAAATAGGTGACACCTGGGAGAAGGAAATTAGATGAGAAAGTGAAACCAAAACAAAGAACATCATGCAAGAGGTAGAGAAGGACGTCTGTCAGACCTTCTCACAGAACTGGCGGTGACAAAGTGATGTGCCACTTTGGGACATATCACTGTTGAGACCAGTCATTGTCTGGGACCAGAAGTGCAGTGCAGACAGCTTGGATGTCAGAGGGCCATAATTGAGTAGCAGGGACTGGATGAGTATGGGTTCCTCTACAGGTCCCAATATCTGGAGTTTATATATTAAAAAAGGGAGAGCACCTTTATGTCTCAAAAGGCAAGCATTAAATACGTATATGTACATGTGTATATGACTTTTCCAGACACCGCGCTCCACCTGTAGTGAGAGTTGCCTCCATGGATACTGGAAAGTCCTACTGGAAGGAAAACAGAAATGCTGCTACTACTGTGCCCCCTGTGCAGAAGGCGAATTCTCCAACCAGACTGGTGAGTAGGGACAATTTCACATGAAAGTACAAATCTACAAGATGGGCATTAGCATCGATCAGACAACATTCAATTAGAGCTCATGTGTTCAGATGTAGCCAACATTATCCTGGCTCCAGGCATGCCAGGAGGGTCACTGTAACATGATCACTGTAATATCATTTTGTTGCATTTACGCGTTAAGCCAGTCAAGATAACATTGGCTACATCTGTATGTCGGGTAGATCAGTCATATTTTGGAAGGTGCCATTTTGCTAGTTTCCATAACTCCAGGTGTTTAATATGAATATCATATATAGAAATCCATATTTTTATTTTTATCATTCTCCATAGAAGGTTATTCAGATTCAATATAAATTTCACAAAAATCTTCTGCCAAACAAATCCGTAGTTTAGGCAATTAGCTTTTTAGGAATTGCCAAAACAGTGATTGCCATTTTACTGCCATTTTACTGTTAAAATGCAAGAGAAATAGAGCGGGGAAGATGGGGAAGACAGATCACATGACTCTGGGAGAAACCCTGGCTGGCGGGCTTTGCAGACAGCCTATCATGTTGGGGCTAAGGTTTTTTCTAAGTTGGATTTAGGAGGGGCATACAACCTAGTCAGGGTCAGGGAAGGGGACGAATGGAAGACGGCCTTCAATACCCCTGAGGGTCATTTCGAGAATTTAGGTATGCCCTTTGGTTTGATGAATGCTCCGGCCGTCTTCCAACATTTTGTGAACAGCATTTTTCATCATCTTTTAATGGGGAAATTTGTACTGGTGTATCTGGATGACATTTTGATTTTTTCTCCTGATTTCAAGACTCATCCAGACCACCTACGTCAGGTCTTGCTGATTCTGTGGGATAATAAATTATACGTTAAACTGGAAAAATGTGTGTTTGCGGCTCCGGAGATTCAATTTCTTGATTTTCTTCTCTCCGCTTCTGGTTTTTGCATTGGACCCTGAGAAGGTCCGCACTGTGCTTGATTGGGAGTTTCCTGAGAATCAGAAGGCGCTGATGCGGTTTTTGGGTTTTGCCAATTATTACAGAAAGTTAATTTTGAATTATTCCTCTGTTGTTAAGCCACTCACTGATATGACTAAAAAGGGGGTAGATTTTTCTTTGTGGTCGGTAGATGCGCTTAAAGCCTTTTCTAGTATCAAAGAGAGTTTTGTTCCGCTCCCATTTTGGTACAACCTGATGTCTCTCTACTTTTTATTGTTGAGGTGGACGCTTCTGAAGTGGGTGTGGGTGCAGTCTTATCTCAGGGTCCCTCTCCTGCCAAATGGCAACCGTGTGCCTTTTTCTCAAGAAAACTCTCCTCTGCAGAGAGAAATTACGATGTGGGAGATAGGGAGTTGTTGGCCATCAAATTAGCTTTTGAGGAATGGCGCCATTGGTTAGAGGGAGCCAGACACCCTATTACCGTGTTTACAGACCATAAGAATCTGGCCTACTTGGAATCGTCCAAACGTCTGAACCCGAGACAGGCCAGATGGTCTTTGTTCTTTTCTAGGTTTAATTTTGTTGTTATGTTCCGCCCTGGGGTTAAAAATGTGAAGGCAGATGCCCTGTCACGTTGTTTTCCGGGAGGGGGGAACTTTGAAGACCCGGGTCCCATTTTGGCTGAACGGGTGGTCGTCTCTGCTCTTTATCCTGATTTGGAGGCTAGAGGTTCAGGCAGCCCAGGCAGAGGCTCCTGATCTTTGTCCCCCTGGGAGGTTGTTTGTGCCTCTCGCTTTACGACACAAGGTTTTTAAGGAGCACCACGATACTGTCCTTGCTGGGCACCCGGGGAGCAGAGCCACAGTGGATCTCATTGCTCGGAGATTCTGTTGGCCGGCTCTTCGTAAGATGGTTGAGGGTTTTGTGGCAGCCTGCGAAACCTGCGCTCGTGCCAAGGTCCCTCATTCACGGCCATCGGGTTCTCTCCTCCCGTTACCCATTCATTCCCGTCCTTGGAAGCATCTGTCCATGGACTTCGTTACGGACCTGCCTCATTCTTCGGGGAAGACTGTGATTCTGGTAGTAGTGGACCGTTTTAGCAAAATGGCGCATTTCATTCCCTTTCCTGGGTTACCCAATGCTAAGACACTGGCGCAAGCGTTTGTTGATCACATTGTTAAATTGCATGGCATTCCTTCAGACATCGTTTCTGATAGGGGCACGCAATTTTTTCCAGATTCTGGAAGGCCTTCTGTTCTCGCTTGGGGGTTCGGTTGTCCTTCTCTTCTGCTTTTCACCCGCAGTCGAATGGTCAGACCGAACGCGTCAATCAGAATCTGGAGACATATCTGCGCTGTTTTGTGGCGGAGAATCAGGAGGATTGGTGTTCTTTTTTTTCACTTGCTGAGTTTGCTTTAAATAACCGTTGTCAGGAGTCCTCTGATAAGTCACAATTTTTTGGTGCATATGGGTTTCATCCGCAGTTTGGGACATTCTCTGGAGCGGGGTCTTCTGGTTTACCTGATGAGGAGAGATTTTCCTCATCTTTGTCATTTATTTGGCAAAAGATTCAGGGTAATATGAAGAGGATGAGTGAGAGATATAAGCGTGTGGCGGATAACAGACGTGTGCCTGGTCCGGACCTGAATGTGGGTGATCTGGTGTGGTTGTCTACAAAGAATATCAAACTGAAGGTTCCCTCCTGGAAGTTGGGTCCTATGTTTATTGGGCCTTACAAGATCTTGTCCATCATCAATCCCGTTGCCTTCCGTCTTGATCTTCCTCAGACTTGGAAGATCCATAATGTTTTTTAAAGGTCCCTATTAAAACCTTATGTCCAACCCACTGTACCCTCCTCTTTGCCTCCTCCTCCGATTGTTGTTGATGGTAATCTTGAATTTCAGGTCTCTAGGATTGTGGATTCTTGCATTATCCGCGGTTCTCTCCAGTACCTCGTTCATTGGGAGGGTTATGGTCCTGAGGAGAGGATGTGCGTCCCAGTGGTGGACATTATGGCCACTCGTCTCATCAGGGCTTTCCATAGGTCTCATCCTGAGAAGGTGCAAAAATTTCCTTTTGAGATCAAAAATAAAAATACATGTAATGAAAGGATATTTAATCCAACTCAGCACCATGGGAAAGTTCATCTAATCCTATTAAAAAACAAAACCTCATGAAGCTATATAAGGGAAAAGGTTCAAAGAATCATGGAGCCCCAATGCAAAGAGGCAAAATGAAAAAACCTGGCTACATCCTCAAAGGATTCAAAATATAGGTCATTAAAGGGGTTCTGTAGCTTTTTATTACTGGTCATGTATCCTTTGCAGAGATCATCAGCATCTGATCGGTGGGGGTCCGACACCCGGGAATCCTCCCGATCAGCTGTTTGAGAAGGCAGTGGCGCTGGATGTAGCACCGTGGCCTTCTTGCTGTTTCCCGCAGGCCAGTGATGTCATGACTACTACTATAAATTGACATTTCCGCCAAATTTACAATGGTAAAATATAATCATTTCTTGATTGCAGATATGGGAACATGCTTAGTGTGTCCTAACGATCACTGGTCAAATGGAAGAAGAGATTCCTGCGTTCCAAGACCGATTGAATTCCTGTCTTATGGAGACACACTAGGGTCATCTCTAATTATTATAAATCTTACATTTTGCCTTGTGACTATAGTTGTGTTGGGGATATTTATAAAAAATAAAGATTCTCCAATTGTGAAAGCCAATAACCAGAAGCTCAGTTTCATACTTCTCCTCTCACTCATCTTCTCATTTTTATGTCCTCTCTTATTCATTGGACGTCCCTCAGATATATCATGTCTCCTCCGACAAGTGACCTTTGGAATCATTTTTAGCCTTGCAGTTTCTTCAGTCTTAGCTAAAACAGTCACTGTAGTCTTGGCTTTTCAAGCCATTAAACCAGGCAGGACACTGAGGCAGTGGATGAAGAGACACCTCTCCACATCCTTACTTGTTATATGTTCATCTGGAGAAGTTTTGATCTGTGTCCTCTGGTTATTTTATTCTCCACCATCCCCAGATTATAACACTGGAATAGAGGTTGGAAAGATAATCTTACAATGTATTGAGGGATCTGCCATTGCTTTCTACTTGTCCATCGGCTACATTGGATTTCTGGCAATCATGAGCTTTATTGTAGCTTTCTTGGCCAGAAGACTTCCAGACACCTTCAATGAGGCTCAGTACATCACCTTCAGCATGCTGGTGTTCTGCAGTGTGTGGATCTCCTTCATCCCGGCCTACCTCAGCACTAAGGGGAAGTACATGGTGGCTGTGGAAGTTTTTGCCATCTCATGTTCCAGTGCTGGACTTCTGGGCTGTATCTTCATTCCCAAATGTTACATTATCCTACTGAGACCAGAACTCAACACAAAGTCCAATATAAGGGTCATAAGAAGACATTGTACAGGAGAATTTTGATTTGTGTTTCAATGTACAGTTGTAGCCGAGCTAAACTTGACTCTGATAACACATGGCACAGTCTTATCTTGGTTTTCTCGTGACAAAAGCCATTAAAATCCATGGGAAAGTTAGTTACCTTTCTCTTCCTATTATTTACTTAATGCGTTAACCATCAAGTTTAGCTCGGCTGCATCTGTATTTATTAGTCTTTTATATTTGTATTATTTAGTTATATATCTACTCTCGTATCGGTCTGGATCTTCCTCAATATGTTTTTTAATTAAAGGAGTTATCCGAGTTAAATCAATATATGTTAAGGTGGCTTAAAACATTATTAAAAACACATTTCTAAGGTACATTCATTATTTATTCTGCTGTGTTTCCACACGCCCGATGCGGGTCACGTGACCCCTGACGTCAATCACCAGGCTCCGGCGGTGACGTCTCGTTTACAGGCTTCTCCCTGCTTGAGGTAGGGGCCCGGCTCTGTAAAGGAAACGTCAGAGCCTTTGGTGCCCGCCCCGTGTCTCTCTGTATCTGGCTGCCGCGGCTCCTGTGCGGGATCGCTCATGCGCGATCTTTATCAGTGCCGGCAGCCGTGAAGAAAGATTCCATGGATTCCAAAGCTCCCTCCCTCCGGTCCACCAGTGTGCCCGCTGCCCTGCGTCTGGCGATCTGTACTAGCCCCAGCTGGTAGCTCAAAACCACCCCCAGGAACATCACAGAGGAAATCATTGTCCATAATATAGATATTGCTGTGATATAGCTTAGATACATATAGGTGTCATAGAGCTTAGATACATATAAGTGTCATAGAGCTTAGATACATATAAGTGTCATAGAGCTTAGATACATTTAGGTGCCATAGAGCTTAGATACATATAAGTGTCATAGAGCTTAGATACATATAGTTGTCACAGAGCTTAGATACATATAATTGTCATAGAGCTTAGATACATATAGCCGTCATATAGCTTAGATACATATAGCCGTCATATAGTTTAGATACATATAGGTGTCATAGAGCTTAGATACATATAGGGGTCATATATGACTGCTATATGTATCTAAGCTCTATGACCTTTATATGTATCTAAGCTATATGACACCTATATGTATCTAAGCTCTATGACACCTATATGTATCTAAGCTATTTGACTGCTATATGTATCTAAGCTATACAACAGCTATATGTATCTAAGCTTTATGACTGCTATATGTATCTAAGCTATATGACAGCTATATGTATCTAAGCTATATGACAGCTATATGTATCTAATTTATATGACAGCTATATGTATCTAAGCTATATGAATGATATATGTATCTAAGCTATATGACACCTATATGTATCTAAGCTATATGACTGCTATATGTATCTAAGCTATATGAATGATATATGTATCTTAGCTATATGACACTTATATGTATCTAAGCTATATGACTGCTATATGTATCTAAATTATATAACACCTATATGTATCTAAGCTCTATGACAGCTATATGTATCTAAGCTCTATGACACTTATATGTATCTAAGCTATATGACACCTATATGTATCTAAGCTATATGACACCTATATGTATCTAAGCTATATGACACCTATATGTATCTAAGCTATATGACTGCTATATGTATCTAAGCTATATGACTGCAATATGTATCTAAGGTATATGACTGCTATATGTATCTAAGCTATATGACACCTATATGTATCTAAGCTATATGACAGCTATATGTATCTAAGGTATATGACATCTATATGTATCTAAGGTATATGACATCTATATGTATCTAAACAATATGACAGTATGGACGTGCCATCGGCCCCAGGTTTACTAGAGTCACCAAAGCGGCAGCAGGCCCTCGCCCCTAGGGTTTTAGATGGTCAGATCAGCAGGCCCTTACTCTTAATGTTTTGAGGGTCACCAAGAGTGTGTAGGATGCCCTCCTTTATGTGTAACTAAGGGTGTATCGGAGTGCCTCTTCTTGTACTTGCACTTTATATTCAGGAAAGAATGTTTTCTATCAATTTTTCCTCTAAAATCTTTTTTTTTTTCCCTTGTTTTTGTGCGTATTATTGTCATTATGTAAAAGTGGCGCACTATTTGGACAACATAGTTCCCAGCAGCGACCAGCGAGTCCCAGATGCATCCATACATCCGCCCCATGCTGTTACAGAACCATTTCGGTGGTGTTACCAACAATTTCAGACATTTTCTTATGAACCAGACACCCTCCCCTCTTCAGAGCAGGGGGTACCTGGTTTAATGCTCGGGTTCTCCCATTGACTTCCATTATACTCAGGTGCTCGGTTGAGCACCCGAATATCACGATGTGTTCGGCCCGAGCCCCGAGCACTAAGGTGCTCGATCAACACTAGTAGTTATATCAGTGAAATGTGTATGACAGAAACCCTTTAAATTTGTCTCCTTTTCTAAATGATTATGCCCTTTGTCTGGCACATACCCTGTTTCCTCACCCCATGGACTTCTGGGGAGGCATTGTCTTGTCTTGTCCAGCCTCCATTGTACTGTCGTAGAGAGTATTCAGTGAGGCAAATGGCATCTTCCACCAAATGTAATGAATTATTAATAGCTGCATGTAAAGATTGTCTCATTTTTTAAATATTGCCCAGTTCCATGTCTTCACCAAATCTAATTCTGCTGTATATTTCTGGAAACCTTTCTGTAAAAATTGTCTAGTTTTCAAAAAGGTTGCACGGTTCCGTGATTTCTCCCAAAATGTATTCGTCTCTGTGGCAGTATTACTTCTTGACAGCTGTCTGTAAAATTTGTCTAATTTTGAAATTCATTCTTCTTCTTAATTCATTCTTCTGCCCCTTCACCCACATTGTATTCTTCTCTATGGCATTGGTACTTATGGCCATTTGTGTGTAAATACTGCTTCATTTTCAAAATGTTGCGCAGTTCTGCGCCTTCAACCACATTTTATTCTGCTACATAATATTTGCACTTCTGGCCGGCTGTCTTTTGTTAAATTATTTAAAATGGTCTTGTTTTGTACATGACTGTGTGCCCTTTCTATGGCACATACACTGTTTATGGGCAGTGGGTGTGAACCTACTATACCAACAGACCGGTTTGGCTTAGGGGTAACACTAAGGGCATTATCCAGTCAATCCTCTGGTATTAACCCTTTAACCCCTGACAGGGACAAACTTTGATGCAGACAGGTAAGAGACTCCAGTGAAACGCAGCGAAGGATGAGATAATATGTGTAGTCTGGAGATAGGCCAAGGTTAGGGCAAGCAGTATACAAGGGTATAGGAGAGACAAAGCCAAGGTCAGGACAGGCCGCAGGAGGGCAATCCGAGAAACAGGCTAAGGTCAGGAATGGCAACTAGAAATCAGAGTAGGTAGTCAGACTGGAGTAAGGTACATGGGTAGTAAGACAGAAAATACACCTTTGCATTTTCACCCGTTTAGGCCACTTTTTTCAGTGAGTTTTTTGTCTTTATGTGTATGGAGTGTGCCACTTTGTTTTGTTGGTAACATTCTTTTGCACCTGGCAGCTTCTGTGTCACGTGGTCTGTTGTGGGGGCGGCTCATAGCTTTATCCTGCCTCGCAGTGCATTGGTGATACCACTATGGAGGCATGTGAGAGTCTGGCTGTGAGTTGATTTCTAGCACTGATTCAGACCCTGTTCACACACCACGGACAGTTGAGTGGTAGGACCCCAAGCGTGCTGAGACACCGTGATGTGGTACATGAGGGGCTCCGATATGTTCCTGACTGGAAGATATTGGCAAAGTTCTCAGCTTTTAACATCGGCTTGAGGAACTAGCTAGTATTGTCAGTTGCATATCATTTTGGTGCATTTTTTGCAGTGATTTTTTGGTATGTATATATTTTTTCATCTGCACAATGTATCATTTTGTGTAAGATGTTCTTGTGGTGCATGCTGTCTGCCCCGGCATCCTCCATTGTACACATTTTTTGCTGGGGATTGCCGTTGTCTGCGGACCGCATGCGGAGGAATTGCTCACCCGGTTATAGACACGCTACAGTGTCTGGGTTTGGAGTATTTTCACCCGTTTAGGCCACTTTTTTCAGTGAGTTTTTTTATACGAGAGACAAAGCCAAGGTCAGGACAGGCAGCAGGAGGGAAATCAGAGAAACAGGGAAAGGTCAGGAATGGCAACTAGAAATCAGAGTTGGTAGTCAGACTGGAGTAAGGTACATGGGTAGTAAGACAGAAAATACACCTTTGCGTTTTACTAGACACTAGAAAAACTAAAACTCAGACACTCTCCCAAAGGGAAGGGCACCTTAACTACCTAGAGAAACCAATCTATTGGCTAGGGAAGGATTTGGACGTGCGCAAGCTGACCTTGCAAGAGGCCAAGAAGAAGCACACATGTCCTATAGAGCAGGGATGGAGACCTGTAAAGTAGACACCAAGGCTTGGCTCACAGAGGATGCCAGAGGATGGCGGAACCAGAGTTGTGGAAGAAAGGGGAGTGGGGCTGGTCACTGTGAGTAGTGCAACATCTGTGCCAACAGAAAGAAGTGAGACAGCAGGGGCAATGTTATCTCCTGATCCCAAGGATTCCTGGGAAGGCAGATTGAAACAGTGGCTGGAACTGGCCCAGTTTGCTGTCGCTGAACTGTCTTGTCCAGCCTTCAGTGTCATTTCACCTCGGCAGGTGCCGTCTTTACACTCAAGTGGGCAAAATTGTCCTGTATAAGTGTTCAACACATTACCTTTGTTAAAATGAGTCAAACTCATGGATCCATGAGGATTTTTACACATTTCCGCCTGATGACAGTGGATAGATATTTATCGCCAAACCAAAGAAGCGAATGCTGATAAATATATATCTAGGATTAACTCATAAAAATATGTAAATCTTTTGACGACCCAATGTATTGAATGGATAACTAGATTAATAAGTGTCGCTAAAATATAACCTTTATTTGGTATCCCCTAAAATGATTGGGGAAGTTTTTATATATCATAAAATATAGTCCTATCCCCTTTGTTACTCGGGGATACTACACCAGATGGACAGCTAGCAAACTGCAGGCTCCGCTATCCACCTGGGGATTTTTTTTTTTCCCGTAACAAGTGACCAATATATATGTGTTATGACATGTCTTCCAATGGTGTCAGGTAATGGTTCACACTGTGCCCCATATCTATACTGCGTCTGATGGTACTTGTAGTGCGTGCATTGAGCACAATAGATAGTAGAATTGATCCGTACTTGTACAATCTGCACTGTAAGCGAGCTGATGATAACCCCAGTTAATTCCTTGGCTTGGTATGGGGGGTTATACAGGGAGTGCAGAATTATTAGGCAAATGAGTATTTTGACCACATCATCCTCTTTATGCATGTTGTCTTACTCCAAGCTGTATAGGCTCGAAAGCCTACTACCAATTAAGCATATTAGGTGATGTGCATCTCTGTAATGAGAAGGGGTGTGGTCTAATGACATCAACACCCTATATTAGGTGTGCATAATTATTAGGCAACTTCTTTTCCTTTGGCAAAATGGGTCAAAAGAAGGACTTGACAGGCTCAGAAAAGTCAAAAATAGTGAGATATCTTGCAGAGGGATGCAGCACTCTTAAAATTGCAAAGCTTCTGAAGCGTGATCATTCAACAATCAAGCGTTTCATTCAAAATAGTCAACAGAGTCGCAAGAAGCGTGTGGAAAAACCAAGGCGCAAAATAACTGCCCATGACCTGAGAAAAGTCAAGCGTGCAGCTGCCAAGATGCCACTTGCCACCAGTTTGGCCATATTTCAGAGCTGCAACATCACTGGAGTGCCCAAAAGCACAAGGTGTGCAATACTCAGAGACATGGCCAAGGTAAGAAAGGCTGAAAGACGACCACCACTGAACAAGACACACAAGCTGAAACGTCAAGACTGGGCCAAGAAATATCTCAAGACTGATTTTTCTAAGGTTTTATGGACTGATGAAATGAGAGGGAGTCTTGATGGGCCAGATGGATGGGCCCGTGGCTGGATTGGTAAAGGGCAGAGAGCTCCAGTCCGACTCAGACGCCAGCAAGGTGGAGGTGGAGTACTGGTTTGGGCTGGTATCATCAAAGATGAGCTTGTGGGGCCTTTTCGGGTTGAGGATGGAGTCTGCCAGTTTCTGGAAGACATCTTCTTCAAGCAGTGGTACAGGAAGAAGTCTGCATCCTTCAAGAAAAACATGATTTTCATGCAGGACAATGCTCCATCACACGCGTCCAAGTACTCCACAGCGTGGCTGGCAAGAAAGGGTATAAAAGAAGAAAATCTAATGACATGGCCTCCTTGTTCACCTGATCTGAACCCCATTGAGAACCTGTGGTCCATCATCAAATGTGAGATTTACAAGGAGGGAAAACAGTACACCTCTCTGAACAGTGTCTGGGAGGCTGTGGTTGCTGCTGCACGCAATGTTGATGGTGAACAGATCAAAACACTGACAGAATCCATGGATGGCAGGCTTTTGAGTGTCCTTGCAAAGAAAGGTGGCTATATTGGTCACTGATTTGTTTTTGTTTTGTTTTTGAATGTCAGAAATGTATATTTGTGAATGTTGAGATGTTATATTGGTTTCACTGGTAAAAATAAATAATTGAAATGGGTATAGATTTGTTTTTTGTTAAGTTGCCTAATAATTATGCACAGTAATAGTCACCTGCACACACAGATATCCCCCTAAAATAGCTAAAACTAAAAACAAACTAAAAACTATTTCCAAAAATATTCAGCTTTGATATTAATGAGTTTTTTGGGTTCATTGAGAACATGGTTGTTGTTCAATAATAAAATTAATCCTCAAAAATACAACTTGCCTAATAATTCTGCACTCCCTGTACAGTCACTGTATGAGTCTTTTGAGCCGCCTGTAGTCACTTCATATATCACTAACCTTTTGGTGCTCCAGCGATGAAGAGTTAAGGCAGGGGAGTGCCTGACCTGACACTCCCCCGAAGCTGATTGGATCCCGCGATGCCGGCACAGCCCAGAGGGGGCGGGAATAGGTCTACATAAACAGGCACATTGGGCGGCCGTGTTACCGCCATCCCCGTGCCGTAGAGATGTCGCGAACATAAAATTTTCCGTTCACAAATGGCGAACGCGAATTTCCGCAAATGTTCACGAACGGGCAAACTGGGCGAACCGCCATAGACTTCAATAGGCAGGCGAATTTTAAAACCCACAGGGACTCTTTCTGGCCACAATAGTGATGGAAAAGTTGTTTCAAGGGGACTAACACCTGGACTGTGGCATGCCGGAGGGGGATCCATGGCAAAACTCCCATGTAAAATTACCTAGTTGACGCAGAGTCGGGTTTTAATCCATAAAGGGCATAAATCACCTAACATTCCTAAATTGTTTGGCATAACGTGCTTTAAAACATCAGGTATGATGTTGTATCGATCAGGTAGTGTAAGGGTTACGCCCGCTTCACAGTGACAGACCAAACTATGACAGACCAAACTCACTGTTTAACGCACCGCAAACAACCGCAAACAGTCCATTTGCACAACCGCAAACTCCCCATTTGCAAAAGGTTGGATACCAAGCTAGCCATGTCCCATTCCTTGTCCTCACTGACGTCATTGAAGGTCTCTTCCTCCACCCAGCCACGTACAACACCAAGGGTCCCCCGAAAGGTGAGAACAAGCCCCCTGGGACGCCTGCTGTGGTTGGTCTCCCACCTCCTCAAAGCCACCTTCCTCCTCTGACTCCTCTTCCTCAGACTCCTCTTCCAGCGTTTCCGCACGTCCAGCAAGCGATGCTGATAAGGCTGTTTCTGGTGTTGATGGTGACCACAACTCTTCCTCTTCACGCTCATCTACGGCCTAATCCAGCACTCTTCGCAGGGCACGCTCCAGGAAAAAACAAATGGGATGATGTCGCTGATGGTGCCTTCGGTGCAACTGACTAGGTTTGTCACCTCCTCAAAAGGACGCATGAGCCTACAGGCATTGTGCATGAGCATCCAGTAACGTGGCAAAACAATACCCAGCTCTGCAGAGGCTGTCCTAGCACCCCGGTCATACAAATACTCGTTGACTGCATTTTCTTGTTGGAGCAGGCGGTCGAACATTAGGAGTGTTGAATTCCAACGTGTCGGGCTGTCGCAAATCAAGCGCCTCACTGGCATGTTGTTTCGCCGCTGAATATCGGAAAAGTGCGCCATGGCCGTGTAGGAACGCCTGAAATGGCCACACACCTTCCTGGCCTGCTTGAGGATGTCCTGTAAGTCTGGGTACTTATGCACAAAGCGTTGTACGATCAGATTCAACACATGTGCCATGCACGGCACATGTGTCAACTTGCCCAAATTCAATGCCGCCAACAAATTGCTTCCGTTGTCACACACCATTTTGCCGATCTCCAGTTGGTGCGGAGTCAGCCACTGATCCACCTGTGCGTTCAGGGCGGAAAGGAGTGCTGGTCCGGTGTGACTCTCTGTGTGACGAAACCAACCTCGCCACTGGGTGGTGGAGAAGCCTGGCTACCAGCCTCTTGCCCCAGGATTATGGGCCCTCTCATCAGCCAGGCTTCCTTTGTTCACAAAGGACTTTTACTAACTTTTGAACCCCTGGTCTAATTCGTGCCATTTTGGGATATGTTAAATGTCTATGTGTACTGTAAAAGGTGGGCCAACCAACAAACAAAAACAATAACCCCATATAGAATAAGAGAGCACACATATAAAATATATGTAGTTTATTAAAGACACATTAAATGACAATAAATATAACATAAAGGCACAAAGTAAAGGGGGTGGTGGTGCGCCCCATGTGGTGGGACCAAAATCAACCTCCCTCACATATACCGTACTAACAGGGAAAAGGGGGTCATAGACATTGGGTATAAAGCTGCATACTAATAGGAGAGCTGTAAGTTCACCCAAAGTAACCTATAACCATGTTTATGCTACATACAATAATACAAAAAAGTCAATGTGGTCACACACAGCACACCTACCCCCCAATGGTAATATAGATGGCAATCCGATAAATGCGGATTACCAAATAGTAACACAATCAAGGGCAGAGCAGGAATGCTGTGTGTAAGCAATAAATCATACTGAATTAACAAAGTAACAATGCATGAAACAAAAACACAAATTACCCATGGTATGCCGGAACCCAAGGTCTGTCACGGTTATGGAAGAGGATGGAGTAGGAGGAGTAGAGGAGGTGGCAGCAGGCCTGCCTGCAAGTCGTGGCGGTGTCACCAACTCCTCTGCAGAGCCACGCATTCAATGCTTGGCAGCCGTCAGCAGGTTTACCCAATGCGCAGTGTAGGTGATATACCTGCCCTGACCGTGCTTTGCAGACCCGGTATCAGTGGTCAGATGGACTTTTGCCCCAACACTGTGTGCCAGACATGCCGTGACTTCCTTTTCTACAATAGAGTACAGGTTGGGGATTGCCTTTTGTGAAAAAAGAATTTGGCCGGGTACCTTCCACTGTAGTGTAAGACTCCACCAGCTTGTATGGTAAAAGCTGGCGGGCTAAGAGTTCCGACAAGCCAGCTGTCAGACGCCGGGCAAGGGGGTGACTCTGTGACATTGGCTTCTTACTCTCAAACATTTCCTTGACAGACACCTGACTGTGGCAGATGAGATGGAACTGCTGAAGGTGAGAGGCGGAGTGGCGGGTGGTTGAGAGGGGGCAAGGAGGACAGCAGTGGTTGACGTGGCTGAAGATGCTGGACCAGGAGGAGGATGGCGGCTTTGAGTTTGTGTGCTGCTTGTACTCATCATGTGTTGATCCCATAGGCGTTTGTGATGTGAGATCATGTGCTTTCGCAAAGCAGTTGTACCTAGGTGGGTGTTGGACTTCCCACGACTCAGTTTCTTTTGGCACAGGTTGCAAATGGCATCGCTGTTATCAGAGGCAGACACACACAAAAAATGCCACACTGCTGAGCTTTGCAATGACGGCATTCTGGTGGTGGCAACAGCATGCGTTGATTGGCGTGCTGTCTGGCTGACCCCGGGTGCCGATACATGCTGTCTGACTGTGCCACTAGCTCCTTGCGACGACCTCCCCCTGCTTCCAACTCCTCTCCTCCTCCTCTCTGTCTCCCCATCTGAACTTTCCCCCTGTTCTTCTTCTCTTTGAACGGGCACCCACGTGACATCCACGGCCACATCGTCATCATCAACTGCTTCACTTGTTTCTGACATCCCAGCAAAGGAAGCAGCAGCGGGTACAATATCATCATCATCACCACACCGTATGTCCATGTGTGTAATGCTGCCTGACTGAGACATATCCCTGTTATCTACATCCTCTGGCAATAATGGTTGTGCATCACTCATTTCTTCCAACTGATGTGTAAATAATAGTGTTTGTGGTGGCGGCAGGCGGGCGAGTGATAACATGAGAGGTGCCCGAAGCTGAGCTGGACGAGGATGGTGCGTCAAGGTTCCGAGCGGAAGCTGTAGAAGATTGGGTGTCCTGTGTTAGCCAGTCAACTATTTCCTCAGAACTTTTCAAGTTCAGGGTACGTGGCCTCTGAACACTGGGCATTATTCTAGCGCCAAAGGAAATCGCAGCACCACGACCACAATGGCCCCTGCGGGGTGGCCTGCCTCTGCCTGTAATTTTTTTTTAGATTAGTGGTACTATGCGTGCAAGGTACTGTGCCACCCGATATGAGTGGTGGGCAGTGGGCACAGTACACTCTGTGGGCCTGACACATGCTGGCAGGCAACTGCAATTATATTACAGAGAAAAAATTGTTTTACTGTTTTAAATGCAAGCTACTGTGACACCAGATATGAGTGGTGGGCACTAGCAGTAGTAGGCACAGTACACTCTGTGGGCCTGACACACACGCTGGCAGGCAACTGCAATTATATTACAAAGATTTTTTTTTTTACTGTTTTAAATACAAGATACTGTGACACCAGATATGAGTGGTTGGCACTGGCAGTAGTGGGCACAGTACACGCTGTGGGCCTGACACACACGCTGGCAGGCAACTGCAATTATATTACAAAGATTTTTTTTTTTACTGTTTTAAATGCAAGATACTGTGACACCAGATATGAGTGGTGGGCACTGGCAGAAGTGGGCACAGTACACGCTGTGGGCCTGACACACGCTGGCAGGCAACTGCAATTATATTATAGAGAATTTTTTTTTTTACTGTTTTAAATGCAAGCTACTGTGACACCAGATATGAGTGGTAAGCACTGGCAGTAGTGGGCACAGTACACTCTGTGGCAGACACTCTGTGGCAGACACACGCTGGCAGGCAACTGCAATTACATTACAGAGAAAAAATTGTTTTCCTGTTTTAAATGCAAGCTACTGTGACACCAGATATCAGTGGTGGGCACTGGCAGTAGTGGGCACAGTACACTCTGTGGGCCTGACACACGCTGGCAGGCAACTGCTATTATATTACAGAGAAAAAGTTGTTTTACTGTTTTAAATGCAAGCTACTGTGACACCAGATATGAGTGGTAAGCACTGGCAGTAGTGGGCACAGTACACGCTGTGGGCCTGACACACGCTGGCAGGCAACTGCAATTATATTACAGAGAAAAAATTGTTTTCCTGTTTTAAATGCAAGCTACTGTGACACCAGATATGAGTGGTGGGCACTGGCAGTGGGCACAGTACACGCTGTGGGCCTGACACACGCTGGCAGGCAACTGCAATTTTATTACAGAGAAAAAATTGTTTTACCGTTTTAAATGCAAGCTACTGTGCCACCAGATATGAGTGGTGGGCACTGGCAGTGGGCACAGTACACACTGTGGGCCTGACACATTATATTACAGAGAAAGAAAAAAAAAAAGCAGACTGATGTACTAGCCCTAAAAAGGGCTTTTTGGGGTGCTGTCAAGACGCTGTCCTTACTACAGATCAGATGAGTCTTTGAGGACTGGAGTTGACACAGAACACTGGCCTAGCTAACGATTTCCCTATTAAATCAGCAGCAGCTGCACTGTCCCTGCTCTCACTAACACTGCATCTTCCGAACGAATCTAAGATGGATGCTGTCCTTGCTTTTTGATAGGAGGTGGGAGGGTCTGGGAGGGAGGGTATGCTGCTGATTGGCTGGAATGTGTCTGCTGACTGTGAGGTACAGGGTCAAAGTTTGCTCAATGATGACGTATAGGAGACGGACAGAACATCGCATATGTTCGCCCGCCGCAGCGAACGCGAACAAGCGATGTTCGCCGGGAACTGTTCGCCGGCGAATAGTTCGGGACATCTCTACCGTGCCGTAGGCTTTGTCTCTGTGTGCTGCACGCCTGATACTAACAGTGTGCAGCATGTCTGAATGTTTGTCTGTCTGCTGCTGAAACAAACCGGTCCTGATGAAGAGGCTAATGTTTAATAGTTGCCTAGAAAACGTGTCGAGGGTTTAAGTATAGGACAGCAGTAATACAGTTCTAATCAAAAGTTTAGGACCACTTGAAAAATGGCAAAAAATCATATTTTACATTGTTGGATCTTAACAAGGTTCCAAGTAGAGCTTCAACATGCAACAAGAAGAAAGGAGAGTGAGACAAAACATTTTTTGAGCATTCAATTAATTGAAAATAACGATTAAACTGAAACAGGCTGTTTTTCAGCTGATCCAAATTTTAGGACCACATGGCTTTAAAAGGCCAAATCTGTGCACAGATGTGGATTCATTGTCATTTTCTGTCAGGAAGTCACACGTTGAGATGGCAAAGGCAAAAAAATTCTCCCTTTTTGAACGTGGTCGGGTTGGTGAACTGCATAAGCAGGGTCTCTCACAGCACGCCATCGCTGCTGAGGTGGGACGCAGTAAGACATTGATTTGGAATTTCTTAAATAATCCTGAGGGTTATGGAACAAAAAAGTCAAGTGGAAGACCCAAAAAAATTTCATCAGCACTGAGCCGGAGGATCCAATTGGCTGTCCGTCAAGAAACTGGACGATCCTCAACTCAAATTAAGGCCCTTACTGGTGCTGACTGCAGCCCCATAACCATCTGAGACTGAAGGGCTTCAAAAACAAAAAACATCTTCTAAGACCTCGTCTCCTTGAACGCCACAGAACTGCTCGTTTGGACTTTTTTAAGTGACCACCAAACATGGGACATTCAAAGATGGAAGAAAGTTTTATTCTCTGATAAGAAAAAATGTAACCTTGATGGTCCTGATGGTTTCCAACGTTACTGGCATGACAAGCAGATCCCACCTGAGATGTTTTCTACGCGCCACAGTGGAGGGGGCACCATAATGGTCTGGGGTGCTTTTTCCTTCAGTGGAACAACGGAGCTTCAGGAAGTGCAGAAGCGTCAAACGGCCGCTGTCTATGTCCAGATGTTGCAGAGAGGATTCCTCATGACTGAGGGTTCTCGTCTGTGTGGTAACGACTGGGTTTTTCAACAGGATAATGCTACAGTACACAATGCCCGCAGGACAAGGGACTTTTTCCAGGAGAATAACATCACTCTTTTGGCCCATTCTACATTTTTTCCCTGATCAAAATCCAATTGAGAACCTTTGGGGATAGGTGGCAAGGGAATTTTACAAAAATGGACAAAAGTTCCAGACAGTAGATGTCCTTTGTGCGGCCGTCTTCACCACTTGGAGAAATGTTCCCACTCACCTAATGGAAATGCTTGCATCAATCATGCCGAAAATAATTTTGGAAGTGATAAACAATAACGGCGGAGCTACTCATTACTGAGTTCATGTTTGGAAGTTGGATTTCTGTTTTGGGGGGTTTTTTATTTTTTTTTTGGAGGTGTGGTCCTAAACTTTTGATCAACTGAAAAACATTCTGTCTCAGTTTATTTGTTTTTTTCATTAAATTGAATGCTCAAAAAATGTTTTGTGTCACTCCCATTTCTTCTTGTTGCATGTTAAAGCTCTACTTGGAACCTTGTTAAGTTCCAGCCATGCTAAATATGATATTTTGTCATTTTTCAAGTGGTCTTAAACTTTTGATCAGGACAGTATCTGAATTTTTCATAGCGCACACATGAGACAGCTAGAACTAATATGTTATAGCCAGCAAAGCTAATTTGGCATAGCCAGCATTAGTTAATTGGTGGGTGGATAGCACTGGAGGCTCACAAAGAAACAGGTGTGTGAGAGACTATTGGTGACTGCTTGTTTGTTGAATGATATGAGCGACAACACTAGGTCCAGGTGCACATATTAGGTAACATAGTTACCAGATACACAGGGTGGGGACAATCATAAACCACCTGTGCTGTCTGCACTGAATATATACTCCTCCTCCCCCACATTAACACTAGATCCCAGGTGGATAGCGGAGCCTGCAGTTTTCTAGCTGTCCATCTGGTGTAGTATCACTGAGTAACAAAGGGGATACGACTATATTTTATGATATCTAAAAACTTCCCCAATCATTTTAAGAGATACCAAATAAAGGTTATATTTTAGCGACACTTATTAATCTAGTTAACCATAAATGTTTATCTATCCTAAGATAAATCTAAAAATGAAATAATAGAAGGGCAGAGTAGATGGACCATGTGGTCTTTTTTACTGTCAATCTTCAGTGTTTTTATGTTCTCATCTGGTTTCATGGAGATAGAATATTAGAGTGATGGAAAGCAATGAGATGTCAGGTTTTGTTATCAGAGACAAAAAAATCTATGAATATACTGTGCAGGTCATTTAATTATTTATAACCTAGACATTAAGCCCGTTACAATAACGGGCGCTAGAACAGTAGTGCATAAACATTAGGGTACTTTCACACTTGCGGCAAGACGGATCCGACAGGCTGTTCACCAAGTCGGATCCGTCCTTCCACTATTTCGCCGTGCCGCCGGACCGCCGCTCCGTCCCTATTGACTATAATGGGGACGAGGGCGGAGCCGGAATAAAAAGTCGGACATGCAGATAATTTACCACATTGTATTTCTTGTCTTATTTTTTTTTTGTCGGAAATATTTTGGAAAGAATTCAAAATTTAATTAATAATAACATTAAAATGGAAACATATATATCACAATACAGTGAGTATAGTTTGTAACAATCTGCAATATACAATACCTGAAGCAGATATTCAGGAAAAAATTTTTTACCTCTTGAAATTTTTTTTAAAGTTCTAACTCTAGATAATGCAACATATAACTGACCGTGGCTAAATACTGGTTCTGGCAAGTAAATGCCAACTTTTTCTAAGGTTTGCCCCTGAGCTTTATTAATTGTCATGAAAGCGACGGAATGGGGCGCTGCCATAATGTAGTGCGAATTGACTTGGGGGGAAGACCGTAGGACAGTAAGGGGTTAATGTTGTGGGGTAGGGGTGGGCCTAAGGGAGGAAGGGGAGGACGTGCAGTTTGGCGGGCAGTATATGTAGGCTGGAGGAGGGGCGTCAGTCAGTGGCTGGCATAGTGAAGCGCGTTTGCAGGGCCAAGATGTCGTCGTTGGAAGAGTTATTGGAGGCGGTTAGGGCGGCTGTACAGGTACATGGTGCGGCCCGTTTACAAGAGACCATGCAGTCAGTCCTGAACCCCCCGTCTGCGACTGGTGAGGCGGTGCGTTCCGGCCGGGCTAGGCGCTCTGTTCCCCCTGAACGCCTGAGCCCTGAGACGACTCCGAGACTGCGTCGGCGAATGCGGAGCCCCATTAGGAACCCTCCGCTGCAGCCTGCGATGCCTGTGGCTGATTCGGCTCGCAGACGCAGCGGGAGGACGGCGAGGAGAGATGGCAGGACGACGGTAGAGGGACGGTCTGGTGCGGGTCCCGTCTCCCGGCCTACGAGAGGAAGAAGGCAGGCGCGTGCGGCTGTCTCCCCGCGAGAGGCTGTGCGGGAGAGACGAGTCGGGTCTGACTTACCTGCAGGCGGCGGCGGTGTTGCTGCGGCCGGGTCGCTTCTCGGCCTGGGCCTCTTGGATGTCGGGGTGAGGAGTTTGCCTGCGTCGCGGTCAGTCTCTGCTGATCGGCGACGTCATCAGGGAGGGCCTGAGGCGCAGAGCGATGGTGCTGGGAAAGGAAGCGCGTCGCGACCCCTGGCGGTGGGTCGGCGACATGGCGCCTTATCAAGAGATGCGGTGGAGGATGAGCCCCCGGAACGGCTGCATGGGACCGCGGCTCACAGTGCCGGTGCTGTGGAGCCAGCTTCACTGGGAGTCGCCGGGATGAGAGGTGTGCGGCCAGGAGTGAGGGCCTCTTCTTCACAAGGGGCTGCGGACGTTGGCCCTTTGCAACAGGAGTCAGAGGAGGAGTCGTTCCAGTTGGAGGAAGGCGAAGTGGATCCGGGAGAAGAGTCTGCGGCTGGTGGTATGGACGACGCTGGGCCATCTGGAGGTGACGTCTCGTGCGTGGTATCAGAAGGGAGGTCTGCGGCTGCCGGCGACACCGCCCGGGGACGGCCAGGTGAGAGAGCGGCGTGTCAAATGCATGTTGGGGGGGGCGGGAATTCAGGGTTACATAGTGGGGGGGTTCTGAAGCTTTGGTGAGGGATGTATTATCGGGTATGCTTGCTTTGTTATCACGGTTGGGCCCGGGTGCAGTGGGGAATCCGGCGGCTGTGTGGTCTCCTGCGGCTGATTTGGCGGTGGTTCCAGGGGCGGCGCAGGGTTTACTGAGTGAGAGTGGGGGTGCGGTGGCCGGTGGCCAGGCCTGTGGTTCTGGCCGGGTAGATGGGAAAAAAGGTGATGTGGTTGATGGTGTTAGGTTGGCGGATTCAGCAAATGGTGAGATTTATGTATGTTTCGAGGGGCCGCTGGGGGCTCATTTGAAGCCGGAGGTCAGAGAGAAGATATGGAAGGATGAATATGTGGAGATCTTCTCTATGCTCCCTTTGGAAAAATTTAATTTGGATAGGGGTAAGCTGGATGAGAGTAAGAAGGAGGAGGAAGAAAGGAGGAGGTTTAGGTTGATTCCGCGTACTTTTCAGAATTGGTTGCAGGCTTTTGCAATTTTGGCCAGCGTCATTGGGGAAAAGACGCCAGAGCACTGCTCGGCTCTTTTCTGCTATATGGATGCTATTGGGGAGGCTCATCGGACGTATGGGGGTGTGGCTTGGCTTAGGTACGACGAGCAGTTCCGGCAGCGGAAGGAGGTCAGGCCTAGCATTCGTTGGGACCATAAGGATATTGGTCTGTGGATGCGTTTGATGGCAGCACCTCGAGGTGGGGGGTCTCAGCCCTTTCGTGGAGCGGCCGGGGGTGCCTCGGCTGCAGAGTCTCAGGTTGGGGGAAAAAAGGGTTATTGCTGGCAATTCAATGAAGGACATTGCCGGTTCTTGTCCGACTGCAGGTTTAAGCATGAGTGCTCCGGTTGCGGAGGTTCCCATAGCCTGTCCCGGTGTTTCCGGAGGGGGAAAGGTAAGGGATCCGAGGTTATGCAAAAGAGGGGTGACACCGGTGAGGGTGGAAGAGATGGAGCCGTATTTAAGGATGTACCCAAATAGGGAGGCGGCTCGGTTGTTGTTGGAGGGGTTTACCGCGGGGTTTGTTATCCCGTGTAGTTTGGTTGGGACGCGGGTTGCTTCCCGGAATTTGATTTCAGCTTTGCGCTATCCTGATGTGGTGAGGGAAAAAATTGTGAAGGAGGTTGCGGCTGGCAGAGTTGTAGGCCCCTTTTCAGAGTGTCCTTTGCCGGAGTTATGGGTATCCCCATTGGGTTTGGTTCCTAAGAAGGAGCCCAATAAGTTCAGGCTCATTCATCATTTGTCCTATCCGCTTGGTGGGTCTGTGAATGATGGGATAGCGGACGAGTTATGCTCAGTGTCATACACGTCTTTTGATGAGGCAGTGCGGTGGGTACGGCGTTTCGGGCAGGGCGCCCTGCTTGCTAAGACTGATATTGAGGCTGCTTTTCGATTGTTGCCCATTCACCCTGACAGTTTGCATTTGCTTGGTTTTAAGTGGGATGGTTGTTTTTATGTTGATTGTTGTTTGCCGATGGGGTGCGCGATCTCGTGCTCCTTGTTTGAGTCGTTTAGTTGTTTTTTAGAATGGGTGGTTAAACAGGAGGCGGGATGGAGCTCGGTTTTGCACTACCTGGATGATTTTTTGTTTCTTGGTCCGGCTGGATCTAGGGTGTGCGCAGTGCTGCTGCATACGATGGAGAGGGTTGCGGCGCGTTTTGGAATTCTGTTGGCGGCGGATAAGACGGAAGGCCCTGCCACGGTCATTAAGTTCTTAGGTATTGAAATTGACAGTTTGGCTATGGAGTGTCGTTTGCCTGAGGATAAGGTGCGTGATCTCTTGCAGGAGGTCGTGTTTTTGAGGAAGGCTAGGAAGGTGCAATTTAAGCGGGTTCAATCAGTTTTGGGAAAATAGAATTTTGCTTGTCGCATCTTGCCAATGGGGCGGGTTTTTTGCCGTCGCTTGGCGTTAGCCACTGCGGGCATTACTGCGCCTTTTCATTATTTACGGTTGCCAGGGGCTGTGAAGGATGATTTGGTGGTGTGGGAGAATTTTTTATTGGATTATAATGGTAGGTCGGTGTGGATGGAAGCGGTGGTTAGCAATGTGGATTTGGAGTTGTTTTCGGATGCGTCTGGTTCTTGTGGATATGGTGTATTTTGTAGGGGACAATGGAGTGCAGGTGGTTGGCCGGCGGAATGGAGGCAGGCTGGTTTACTTTCAAACTTGGTGTTGTTGGAACTTTTTCCTATTGTCTTGGCCACTGAGTTGTGGGGGGACTGGCTTAGGAATCGGCGGGTGCGTTTTTACTGTGATAACATGGGAGTTGTGCAAGCAATTAATAGTCAGTCGGCTAATTCACCGCCTGTGTTGAATTTGCTGAGGTACTTTGTGCTGAGGGGTTTGCGATTGAATGCTTGTTTTGTGGCGGAGCATGTCCCAGGAGTGGATAACTCATTGGCTGATTCCCTTTCTCGTTTTCAGTGGGAGCGTTTCCGCGGCTTGGCGCCGGGTGCCGAAATTCGGGGGTTGCCCTGTCCTCAGTGGCTCTGGAGCGTGGCCTTGGGGTGTCAGCGGGCCTGATTAGGCGGTCACTTAGTAACGGTACGTGGGCTGCTTATTCTTCTGTGTGGTCTTTGTGGGAGGAATTGATTGAGCAAGTTGGGGGTTGTAGCTCGCTGGAGGATTTTCGAACGTTATTGGTTTTCTGGTTAGGAACGTTTTATGCGGCAGGTTTATCTTTTTCAGTGGCGTCAAAGAGGTTAGCGGCTGTCGCCTTTTGGTTGCGGTTGCGAGGTATGGCCGATGTGTCTAAGTGTTTTATGGTACGGCAGGCGTTGAAGGGATACCGCCGTTGCGGGGTACGGAGGGACAATCGCAGGCCGGTTTCATTTGCGGTGTTGCAGAAGTTATGGGCAGAGGCGGGATCGGTGTGTATGTCGGCATTTGAAGTGTGTTTGTTTAGGGCGGCTTTTTCTCTGGCATTTTTTGGAGCGTTTCGCATCTCAGAGTTGGTGGCAGCGAGTCGCACGAGCACTGGGGGGTTGTTATGGGAAGATGTTGGTTTGGTGGATGGTGTTTTGCGGTGTTGCATTCGCAGGTCAAAGACGGACCAGGAGGGTAAAGGGGTTGTTTTATGGCTGAGGCCGTTGGGAGGGTCTGTGCTTTGTCCTGTGCGTTGTGTGGAGGATTTCTTGGAGGTGCGGCCGAGTGGGAAGGGGACGTTGTTGATTCATCAGGATGGGTCGAGGTTGTCTCGTTTCCAATTTGTCGCTGTTTTCAGGAAGTGCTTGGTGGCTGCTGGTTTGCCCGCTATGGAATACGCTTCTCACTCTTTTCGGATAGGTGCCGCGACAGAGGCGGCTAGGTGGGGCCTAGGTGAGGAGGTCATTCGGCGTATAGGACGTTGGGAGTCGGATTGTTTTAGGTCATATATCCGGCCCCATTTGCTGTGAATGTCTGGTGAGGGCTCTGAGGGGGGGGATGTTGCTAAAGTATCTGACAGTCTAGGATGTGTTTTTAACTGTGTTTGTTTGGTTGCAGGGTCGGCTCCTTGTTTGACTTGGATTTTTGGGCATTCGTATGTTCATTGGGGTGCCTTGCGAGCGGACGTCAGGCGGAACGGACGCCAGTTGGGTTTTTCGGCGGAGGACATGCGGATTAGGTGGATTGGTTTGCGGGGGCTTCTTTGGGGGAGAGTCTTGCCGGAGATCTATTTGAATGTGCAGTTGGATCGGCCGCCGGACGTGTTGGTTCTTCATGTCGGCGGGAATGATTTGGGGGTCCGTCGGTCCCGGGATGTGATCCGGGATATTAAGTTGGATGTGTTGCGTTTGCTGGCGGATTTTCCTGAGATTTTGCTGGTTTGGTCGGAGGTGGTGGCGAGAAGTAGTTGGAGGTTCGCCAGGTCGGTTGAGCGGATCAACAAGGCGCGGGCGAAATTGAATAAGGAGGTGGGGCGCTTTGTTCGCAGGCAAGGTGGTATAGTGGTGCGCCATCGGGAATTGGAGGCGGCGTCGCCTCAGTTCTTGAGAGCGGATGGTGTGCACCTTAATGATGTCGGTATTGACATGTGGGCTTTGAGCATTCAGGAGGGTTTGGAGACGGCCCTGAGGGTTTGGCGGGACGCCCACAGGTGAGGTGTCACCGGTGGTCTTCTCGTGGCTGATTGTTAGGGGATCCTGGGGGAGCGATTCAATGGTTAAGAGATGCGGGACATGTTGGAGCCTGCATCTCATGTGGTTTCTGAATGCCGAGGATGGGGGCTCCTGTCTGGGCTAAAAGGCCTACAGGAGGAGATACTTGGTTACTTCAAGCAGTTGGTGCTCTTGGGTCGGTGAGTGCGGCCGAGGGTAAGCTTGAAGTACAAGGTGAGACGGTTAAGGAAGATGGCGCTGGTTTGGGTTGCCCTCCAGGATCCTTTTGTTACTGTGCAGTGGGTCATAACATTGAAGGTTGTGTTAATGTGTCGGTTGTTATTATTATTGTCATTATTGTTGTGATTATTTATTATTATTATATGTGGATAATAAAGTTCGGCCATCACGGTCAATTTCTCCAATCAAGTCGGTGTCGGTGTGGTTTATTGAAGGGCAGGTTAGTGGTACGGACGGAGGAGATTCTTCCATCCTATTAAGTCATGAAAGCGACGGAATGGGGCGCAGCCATAATGTAGTGCGAATTGACTTGGGGGGAAGACCGTAGGACAGTAAGGGGTTAATGTTGTGGGGTAGGGGTGGGCCTAAGGGAGGAAGGGGAGGACGTGCAGTTTGGCGGGCAGTATATGTAGGCTGGAGGAGGGGCGTCAGTCAGTGGCTGGCATAGTGAAGCGCGTTTCCCACCCTCCCACCCTATTTTAGGTGGTTAGTGGATGGCGTCTGGTGGGGCTGATTGTTAGGGGATCCTGGGGGAGCGATTCAATGGTTAAGAGATGCGGGACATGTTGGAGCCTGCATCTCATGTGGTTTCTGAATGCCGAGGATGGGGGCTCCTGTCTGGGCTAAAAGGCCTACAGGAGGAGATACTTGGTTACTTCAAGCAGTTGGTGCTCTTGGGTCGGTGAGTGCGGCCGAGGGTAAGCTTGAAGTACAAGGTGAGACGGTTAAGGAAGATGGCGCTGGTTTGGGTTGCCCTCCAGGATCCTTTTGTTACTGTGCAGTGGGTCATAACATTGAAGGTTGTGTTAATGTGTCGGTTGTTATTATTATTGTCATTATTGTTGTGATTATTTATTATTATTATATGTGGATAATAAAGTTCGGCCATCACGGTCAATTTCTCCAATCAAGTCGGTGTCGGTGTGGTTTATTGAAGGGCAGGTTAGTGGTACGGACGGAGGAGATTCTTCCATCCTATTAAGTCATGGCAAAGGCTAATGCAACTGGAAATTGTCGCCTTCTTAAGGTAAATGGCAAATTAGTAGAGGATGGAGCTAAATCAATACGTGGAATAAAGACCATGTCCCCTTCAACTGAACCTGTTATTACTTAACCACCTCAGCCTTAATGACCAGACCACTTTTTACAATTCTGCGCTACACTACTTTCACGGTTTATTGCTCGGTCATACAACTTACCACCCAAATGAATTTTACCTCCTTTTCTTCTCACTAATAGAGCTTTCATTTGGTGGTATTTTATTGGTGCTGACATTTTTACTTTTTTTGATATTAATCAAAATTTACAGAAATTTTTGCAAAAAAATTACATTTTTTACTTTCGGTTGTAAAATTTTTCAAATAAAACTACATTTATATATAAATTTTTCTCTAAATTTATTGTTCTACGTGTCTTTGATAAAAAAAAATGCAATAAGTGTATATTTATTGGTTTATAGCGTTTACAAACTATGGTACAAAAATGTGAATTTCCGCATTTTGAAGCACCTCTGACTTTCTGAGCACCTGTCATGTTTCCTGAGGTTCTACAATGCCCAGACAGTAGCAACACCCCACAAATGACTCCATTTCGGAAAGTAGATACCCAAAGGTATTCGCTGATGGGCATAGTGAGTTCATAGAAGTTTTTATTTTTTGTCACAAGTTAGTGGAAAATGATGATTATTATTTTTTTTTTTTCTTACAAAGTCTCATATTCAACTAACTTGTGACAAAAAATAAAAACTTCCATGAACTCACTATGCCCATCACGAAATACCTTGGGGTGTCTTCTTTTCAAAATGGGGTCACTTGTGGGGTGTTTATACTGCCCTGGCATTTTAGGTACCTAAAGCGTGAGAAGTAGAGTTGAGCGAACACCTGGATGTTCGGGTTCGAGAAGTTCGGCCGAACTTCCCGGAAATGTTCGGGTTCGGGATCCGAACCCGACCCGAACTTCGTCCCGAACCCGAACCCCATTGAAGTCAATGGGGACCCGAACTTTTCAGCACTAAAAAGGCTGTAAAACAGCCCAGGAAAGAGCTAGAGGGCTGCAAAAGGCAGCAACATGTAGGTAAATCCCCTGCAAACAAATGAGGATAGGGAAATGAATTAAAATAAAAATAAAATATATAAAAATAAACCAATATCAATTGGAGAGAGGTCCCATAGCAGAGAATATGGCTTCACGTCAGCAGAAAATCAGTCTTCATGCCATAGCAGAGAATCTGGCTTCACGTCATCCACCACTGTAACAGTCCATTGTCATATATTTAGGCCCCGGCACCCAGGCCGAGGAGAGAGGTCCCATAACAGAGAATCTGGCTTCATGTCAGCAGTGAATCAGTCTGCATGTCATAGCAGAGAATCAGGCTTCACGTCACCCACCACTGGAACAGGCCACTGTCACATATTTAGGCCCAGGCACCCAGGCAGAGGAGAGAGGTCCCATAACAGAGATTCAGGCTTCAAGTCAGCAGAGAATCAGTCTTCATGTCATAGCAGAGAATCAGGCTTCACGTCACCCACCACTGGAACAGGCCACTGTCACATATTTAGACCCAGGCACCCAGACAGAGGAGAGAGGTCCCGTAACAGAGAATCTGGCTTCATGTCAGCACAGAATCAGTCTTCATGTCATAGCAGAGAATCAGGCTTCACGTCACCCACCACTGGAACAGGCCACTGTCACATAATTAGGCCCAGGCACCCAGGCAGAGGAGAGAGGTCCCATAACAGAGATTCAGGCTTCATGTCAGCAGAGAATCAGTCTTCATGTCATAGCAGAGAATCAGGCTTCATGTCACCCACCACTGGAACAGGCCACTGTCACATATTTAGGCCCAGGCACCCAGGCAGAGGAGAGAGGTCCCATAACAGAGATTCAGGCTTCATGTCAGCAGAGAATCAGTCTTCATGTCATAGCAGAGAATCAGGCTTCACGTCACCCACCACTGGAACAGGCCACTGTCACATATTTATGCCCCGGCACCCAGACAGAGGAGAGAGGTCCCGTAACAGAGAATCTGGCTTCATGTCAGCACAGAATCAGTTTTGATGTCATAGCAGAGAATCAGGCTTCACGTCACCCACCACTGGAACAGGCCACTGTCACACATTTAGGCCCTGGCACCCAGACAGAGGAGAGAGGTCCCGTAACAGAGAATCTGGCTTCATGTCAGCACAGAATCAGTCTTCATGTCATAGCAGAGAATCAGGCTTCACGTCACCCACCACTGGAACAGGCCACTGTCACACATTTAGGCCCTGGCACCCAAACAGAGGAGAGAGGTCCCGTAACAGAGAATCTGGCCTGATGTCAGCACAGAATCAGTCTTCATGTCATAGCAGAGAATCAGGCTTCACGTCACCCACCACTGGAACAGGCCACTGTCACATATTTAGACCCCGGCACCCAGACAGAGGAGAGAGGTCCCGTAACAGAGAATCTGGCTTCATGTCAGCACAGAATCAGTCTTCATGTCATAGCAGAGAATCAGGCTTCACGTCACCCACCACTGGAACAGGCCACTGTCACATATTTAAGCCCAGGGACCCAGGCAGAGGAGAGAGGTCCCATAACAGAGATTCAGGCTTCATGTCAGCAGAGAATCAGTCTAAATGTCATAGCAGAGAATCAGGCTTCACGTCACCCACCACTGGAACAGGCCACTGTCACATATTTAGACCCAGGCACCCAGACAGAGGAGAGAGGTCCCGTAACAGAGAATCTGGCTTCATGTCAGCACAGAATCAGTCTTCATGTCATAGCAGAGAATCAGGCTTCACGTCACCCACCACTGGAACAGGCCACTGTCACATAATTAGGCCCAGGCACCCAGGCAGAGGAGAGAGGTCCCATAACAGAGATTCAGGCTTCATGTCAGCAGAGAATCAGTCTTCATGTCATAGCAGAGAATCAGGCTTCATGTCACCCACCACTGGAACAGGCCACTGTCACATATTTAGGCCCAGGCACCCAGGCAGAGGAGAGAGGTCCCATAACAGAGATTCAGGCTTCATGTCAGCAGAGAATCAGTCTTCATGTCATAGCAGAGAATCAGGCTTCACGTCACCCACCACTGGAACAGGCCACTGTCACATATTTATGCCCCGGCACCCAGACAGAGGAGAGAGGTCCCGTAACAGAGAATCTGGCTTCATGTCAGCACAGAATCAGTTTTGATGTCATAGCAGAGAATCAGGCTTCACGTCACCCACCACTGGAACAGGCCACTGTCACACATTTAGGCCCTGGCACCCAGACAGAGGAGAGAGGTCCCGTAACAGAGAATCTGGCTTCATGTCAGCACAGAATCAGTCTTCATGTCATAGCAGAGAATCAGGCTTCACGTCACCCACCACTGGAACAGGCCACTGTCACACATTTAGGCCCTGGCACCCAAACAGAGGAGAGAGGTCCCGTAACAGAGAATCTGGCCTGATGTCAGCACAGAATCAGTCTTCATGTCATAGCAGAGAATCAGGCTTCACGTCACCCACCACTGGAACAGGCCACTGTCACATATTTAGACCCCGGCACCCAGACAGAGGAGAGAGGTCCCGTAACAGAGAATCTGGCTTCATGTCAGCACAGAATCAGTCTTCATGTCATAGCAGAGAATCAGGCTTCACGTCACCCACCAGTGGAACAGGCCACTGTCACATATTTAAGCCCAGGGACCCAGGCAGAGGAGAGAGGTCCCATAACAGAGATTCAGGCTTCATGTCAGCAGAGAATCAGTCTAAATGTCATAGCAGAGAATCAGGCTTCACGTCAACCACCACTGGAACAGGCCACTGTCACATATTTAGGCCCCGGCACCCAGGCAGAGGAGAGAGGTCCCGTAACAGAGAATCTGGCTTCATGTCAGCACAGAATCAGTCTTCATGTCATAGCAGAGAATCAGGCTTCACGTCACCCACCACTGGAACAGGCCACTGTCACACATTTAGGCCCCGGCACCCAGACAGAGGAGAGGTTCATTCAACTTTGGGTTGCCCCGCAATATAATGGTAAAATGAAAATAAAAATAGGATTGAATGAGGAAGTGATCTGGAGTACAATAATATATTGTTAAGGGGAGGTAGTTAATGTCTAATCTGCACAAGGGATGGACAGGTCCTGTGGGATCCATGCCTGGTTCATTTTTGTGAACGTCAGCTTGTCCACATTAACTGTAGACAGGCGGCTGCATTTGTCTGTAATGACGCCCCCTGCCGTGCTGAATACACGTTCAGACAAAACGCTGGCCGCCGGGCAGGCCAGCACCTCCAAGGCATAAAAGGCTAGCTCTGGCCACGTGGACAATTTGGAGACCCAGAAGTTGAATGGGGCCGAACCATCAGTCAGTACGTGGAGGGGTGTGCACAGGTACTGTTCCACCATGTTAGTGAAATGTTGCCTCCTGCTAACACGTTCCGTATCAGGTGGTGGTGCAGTTAGCTGTGGCGTGGTGACAAAACTTTTCCACATCTCTGCCATGCTAACCCTGCCCTCAGAGGAGCTGGCCGTGACACAGCTGCGTTGGCGACCTCTTGCTCCTCCTCTGCCTTCGCCTTGGGCTTCCACTGGTTCCCCTTTGACATTTGGGAATGCTCTCAGTAGCGCGTCTACCAACGTGCGCTTGTACTCACGCATCTTCCTATCACGCTCCAGTATAGGAAGTAAGGTGGGCACATTGTCTTTGTACTGGGGATCCAGCAGGGTGGCAACCCAGTAGTCCGCACACGTTAAAATGTGGGCAACTCTGCTGTCGTTGCGCAGGCACTGCAGCATGTAGTCGCTTATGTGTGCCAGGCTGCCCAGAGGTAAGAACAAGCTGTCCTCTGTGGGAGGCGTATCGTCATCGTCCTGTGTTTCCCCCCAGCCACGCACCAGTGATGGGCCCGAGCTGCTTTGGGTGCCACCCCGCTGTGAACATGCTTCATCCTCATCCTCCTCCACCTCCTCCTCATCCTCGTCCTCCTCGTTCTCCAGTTGTGGGCCCTGTCTGGCCACATTTGTACCTGGCCTCTGGTGTTGCAAAAAAACTCCCGCTGAGTCACTTCGAAGAGACTGGCCTGAAAGTGCTAAAAATGACCCCTCTTCCTCCTCTTCCTCCTGGGCCACCTCCTCTTCCATCATCGCCCTAAGTGTTTTCTCAAGGAGACATAGAAGTGGTATTGTAACGCTGATAACGGCGTCATCGCCACTGGCCATGTTGGTGGAGTACTCGAAACAGCGCAACAGGGCACACAGGTCTCGCATTGAGGCCCAGTCATTGGTGGTGAAGTGGTGCTGTTCAGCAGTGCGACTGAACCGTGCGTGCTGCAGCTGAAACTCCACTATGGCCTGCTGCAGCTCGCACAGTCTGTCCAGCATGTGCAAGGTGGAGTTCCACCTGGTGGGCACATCGCATATGAGGCGGTGAGCGGGAAGGCCGAAGTTACGCTGTAGCGCATACAGGCGTGCAGCAGCAGGGTGTGAACGCCGGAAGCGCGAACAGACGGCCCACACTTTATGCAGCAGCTCTGACATGTCGGGGTAGTTGCGAATGAACTTCTGCACCACCAAATTCAGCACATGCGCCAGGCAAGGGATGTGCGTCAAACCGGCTAGTCCCAGAGCTGCAACGAGATTTCGCCCATTATCGCACACCACCAGGCCGGGCTTGAGGCTCACCGGCAGCAACCACTCGTCGGTCTGTTGTTCTATACCCCGCCAAAACTCCTGTGCGGTGTGGGGCCTGTCCCCCAAACATATGAGTTTCAGAACGGCCTGCTGACGTTTACCCCGGGCTGTGCTGAAGTTGGTGGTGAAGGTGTGTGGCTGACTGGATGAGCAGGTGGAAGAAGAGGAGAAGGAAGCTGAGTAGGAGGAGGAGGAGACAGGAGGCAAAGAATGTTGCCCTGCGGTCCTTGGCGGCGGAAGGACGTGCGCCAAACAGCTCTCCGCCTGGGGCCCAGCCGCCACTACATTTACCCAGTGTGCAGTTAGGGAGATATAGCGTCCCTGGCCGTGCTTACTGGTCCACGTATCTGTGGTTAGGTGGACCTTGCCACAGATGGCGTTGCGCAGTGAACACTTGATTTTATCGGACACTTGGTTGTGCAGGGAAGGCATGGCACTCTTGTAGAAGTAGTGCCGGCTGGGAACAACATACTGTGGGACAGCAAGTGACATGAGCTGTTTGAAGCTGTGTGTGTCCACCAGCCTAAATGACAGCATTTCATAGGCCAGTAGTTTAGAAATGCTGGCATTCAGGGCCAGGGATCGAGGGTGGCTAGGTGGGAATTTACGCTTTCTCTCAAATGTTTGTGAGATGGAGAGCTGAACGCTGCCGTGTGACATGGTTGAGATGCTTGGTGACGCAGGTGGTGGTGTTGGTGGTACATCCCATGTTTGCTGGGCGGCAGGTGCCAACGTTCCTCCAGAGGCAGAGGAAGAGGCCGAGGCGGCGGCAGCAGAAGAGGCCGAGGCGGCGGCAGCAGCAGAAGAGGCCGAGGCGGCAGCAGCAGAAGAGGTAGCAGGGGGAGCCTGAGTGACTTCTTTGTTTTTAAGGTGTTTACTCCACTGCAGTTCATGCTTTGCATGCCGGTGCCTGGTCATGCAGGTTGTGCTAAGGTTCAGAACGTTAATGCCTCGCTTCAGGCTCTGATGGCACAGCGTGCAAACCGCTCGAGTCTTGTCGTCAGCACATTGTTTAAAGAAGTGCCATGCCAGGGAACTCCTTGAAGCTGCCTTTGGGGTGCTCGGTCCCAGATGGCGGCGGTCAGTAGCAGGCGGAGTCTCTTGGCGGCGGGTGTTCTGCTTTTGCCCACTGCTCCCTCTTTGTCTTTTGCTACGCTTGTATCTGCACTGTAGCGTGTGTGTTAAGTTTTTCAGAATGACACTATCAGCACCTTCAATCTAAGATATCTTTTTTGGGATAGATTTAAAGTAGGCCTGATATAGCAGAAACTACTAATTTTGAGAATGGCAAATTTGGGAATAGTTTTTCAACCCAGAACAAAAACTGTGCTTTTACGGTCACTACAAATAATTTGACCAACTAAAACAGTACAGATTTGGTTGAATAGAAAAGTCAGGCCTATTTTTTACGCGCTGTGTGACAGATATACCTTTAATCACAGAATTAGACTTGTATCTGCACTGTAGCGTGTGTGTTAAGTTTTTCAGAATGACACTATCAGCACCTTGAATCTAATATACCCTTTTTGGGATAGATTTAAAGTAGGCCTGATATAGCAGAAACTACTAATTTTGAAAATGGCAAATTTGGGAATACTTTTTCAACCCAGAACAAAAACTGTGCTTTTACGGTCACTACAAATAACTTGACCAGCTAAAACAGTACTGATTTGGAGGAATATAAATGTCAGGGCTATTTTTTAGGCGCTGGGTGACAGGTATACCTTTAATCACAGAATTAGACTTCTATCTGCACGGTAGCGTGTGTGTTAAGTTTTTCAGAATGACACTATCAGCACCTTAAATCTAATATACCCTTTTGGGATAGATTTAAAGTAGGCCTGATATAGCAGAAACTACTAATTTTGAGAATGGCAAATTTGGGAATAGTTTTTCAACCCAGAACAAAAACTGTGCTTTTACGGTCACTACAAATAACTTGACCAGCTAAAACAGTACTGATTTGGAGGAATATAAATGTCAGGTCTATTTTTTAGGCGCTGGGTGACAGGCTCAACTTGCCCCTGATGTAGTATATGGCCAAAAAATAACCACACTATTGATGGTTAAATGCACTTGGGTGACACAGGCTCAGCCTGCACCTGATGTAGTATATGGCCAAAAAATAACCACACTGTTGATGGTTAAATGCACTTGGGTGACACAGGCTCAGCCTGCACCTGATGTAGTATATGGCCAAAAAATAACCACACTGTTGATGGTTAAATGCACTTGGGTGACACAGGCTCAGCCTGCACCTGATGTAGGATATAGCAAAAAATAACCACACTATTGATGGTTAAATGCACTTGGGTGACACAGGCTCAGCCTGCACCTGATGTAGTATATGGCCAAAAAATAACCACACTGTTGATGGTTAAATGCACTTGGGTGACACAGGCTTAGCCTGCACCTGATGTAGGATATTGCAAAAAATAACCAACCTATTGATGGTTAAATGCACTTGGTGGTAGCTTGTGCTGGCGCACCACAAGCCACAAAATGGCCGCCGATCACCCCAGAAAAAAGTGATATAAAAACGCTCTGGGCAGCCTAAAAAAAGTGAGCAATTCAATATCAGCACTTCAATGATCCACAGCTGGAGATCGATCACTGAATTAAGTCTTTTGGAGGAGTTAATCTGCCTAATCTCGCCCTAACGTCGCAGCAGCAACCTCTCCCTATGCTTGAATCAGCAGAGTGACGTGCAGCGCTACGTGACCCAAGCTTATATAGAGGCTGGGTCACATGCTGCACTGGCCAATCACAGCCATGCCAATAGTAGGCAAGGCTGTGATGGCCTCTTGGGGCAAGTAGTATGACGCTTGTTGATTGGCTGCTTTGCAGCCTTTCAAAAAGCGCCAAGAAAGCGCCGAACACCGAACCCAAACCCGGACTTTTACGAACTATACAGTTCGGGTTCGCTCATCCCTAGTGAGAAGTAATTTGGAATCCAAATGCGTAAAAAATGCCCTGTGAAATCGTAAAGATACTCTTTAGAATTTGGGCCCCTTTGGGCACCTAGGCTGCAAAAAAGTGTCACACATGTAGTATTGCCGTACTCAGGAGAAGTAGGGCAATGTGTTTTGGGGTGTATTTTTACATATACCCATGCTGGGTGAGAGAAATATCTCTCTAAATGTCAACTTTTCCCATTTTTTTTATACAAAGTTGTCATTTGAGAGAGATATTTCTCTCACCCAGCATGGGTATATGTAAAAATACACCCCAAAACACATTGCCCAACTTCTCCTGAGTACGGCGATACCACATGTGTGACACTTTTCTGCAGCCTAGGTGCGCAAAGGGGCCCAAATTCGTTTTAGGAGGGCATTTTTAGACATTTGGATTCCAGACTTCTTCTCACGCTTTAGGGCCCCTAAAATGCCAGGGCAGTATAAATACCCCACATTTGACCCCATTTTGGAAAGAAGACACCCAAATGTATTCCGTGAGGGGCATGGCGGGTTCATCAAAGTTTTTTTTTGGCACAAGTTAGCGGAAATTGATTTTTTTTTGTTTTTTCTCACAAAGTCTCCCTTTCCGCTAACTTGTGACAAAAAGTTCAATCTTTCATGGACTCAATATGCCCCTCAGCGAATACCTTGGGGTGTCTTCTTTCCGAAATGGGGTCACATGTGGGGTATTTATACTGGCCTGGCATTTTAGGGGCCCTAAAGCGTGAGAAGTCTGGAATATAAATGTCAAAAAAATTTTACGCATTTGGATTCCGTGAGGGGTATGGTGAGTTCATGTGAGATTTTATTTTTTGTCACAAGTTAGTGGAATATGAGACTTTGCAAGAAAAAAAAATATTTCCGCTAACTTGTGCAAAAAAAAAATATATATATATGAACTCGCCATGCCCCTCAAAAGTGATCTTTATAGCGCCACAGCGATTTTACGGTGTTTTTGCAGTGAGCAGAAAAAAATATATTCTGTCACCGCGGTGGGGCGGACTGAACGCAAGTGTGCACACAAGATCAGGACTGATCGGGCGGACACTGCGTTTTTTGTAGAGCCTATAGAACATGTCCTATTCTTGTCCGCAATTGCGGACAAGAAAAGGCATTTTCTATCTAGTTCTGGCAACGTGTGGATCCGCAAAATGCGGAAAGCACATTGCCGGTGTCCGTGTTTTGCATATCCACGGTGTCCGTGTTTTGCGGATCCGTAGATCCGCGGATCCGCAAAACACATACGGACGTCTGAATGGAGCCTTACAGGGGGGTGATCAATGACAGTGGGGTGATCAATGACAGGGGGGTGATCAGGGAGTCTATATGGGGTGATCACCCCCCTGTCATTGATCACCCCCCTGTAAGGCTCCATTCAGACGTCCGTATGTGTTTTGCGGATCCGCGGATCCGTGGATCCGGGATCCGCAAAACACATACGGACGTCTGAATGTAGCCTTACAGGGGGGTGATCAATGACAGGGGGGTGATCAGGGAGTCTATATGGGGTGATCACCCCCTTGTAAGGCTCCATTCAGAAATCCGTATGTGTTTTGCGGATCCGTGGATAAGGAAAATGGAGATGAAATTTCTAAATTTTACTTTTTTGGCAGATTTTCCATTTTATTACATTTTTTTCTTTAGCACATTGAGGGTTAACAGCCAAACAAAACTTAATATTTATTACCCTGATTCTGCGGTTTACAGAAACACCCGACATGTGGTCGTAAACTGATGTAAGGGCGCACGGCAGGGCGCAAAAGGAAAGGAACGCCATATGGTTTTTGGAAGGCAGATTTTGCTGGACTGGTTTTAGATGCCATGTCCCATTTGAAGCCCCCCTGATGCACTCATACAGTAGAAACTCCCAAAAAGTGACCCTATTTTGGAAACTAGGGGATAAGGTGCCAGTTTTATTGGTACTATTTTGGGGTATATATGATTTTTTAATTGCTCTATATTAAGTTTTTTGTGAGGCAAGGTAACTGAAAAATGGCTGTTTTGGCACTGTTTTTTTTTTTTTACAAGATTCATCTGACAGGTTAGATCATGTGCTATTTAAAAAGAGCAGGTTGTTACGGACACAATGATATCAAATATGTCTACTTTCTCTGTTGGTTTGTTTCAGTTTTACATAATGAAGCATTTTTGAAAAAGAAATTATGTTTTTGTGTGTCCATTTTCTGAACGCCATATGTTTTTTATTTTTCTGCCGATCGTCTTGTGCAGGGGCTCGTTTTTTGAAGAAAGAGTTGAGGTTTTTATTGGTATCATTTTTGGGTACATAGGATTTTTTGATCATTCATTATTACACTTTATGGGGCAAGGTGACCAAAAAATTGGCTGTTTTGGAACAGTTTTTATTTATTTATGTTTACAGCGTTTATCTGAGGGGTTGGGTCATGTGACAGTTTTATAGAGCACATCGTTACGGACGTGGCAATACCTAATATGTATACTTTTTTTTATTTATTTAAGTTTTACACAATAATAGCATTTCTGAAACCAAAAAAATGATGTTTTAGTGTCTCCATAGTCTGAGAGCCATAGCTTTTTTATTTTTTGGGCTATTTTCTTAAATAGGGTATCATTTTTTGCGGGATGAGGTGACGGTTTGATTGGTACTATTTTGGGGGTCATAAGCCTTTTTGATCGCTTGCTGTTGCACTTTTTGTGATGTAAGGTGACAAAAAATGTTTTTTTTTACAGTTTAAAAAAAAATAATTTATGGTGTTTATCGGACTGGGTCTATCATGTGATATATTTATAGAGACGGTCGTTATGGACGCGGTGATACCTAATATGTGTAGTTTTTTTCATTTTTTATAGGAAAAGGCAATTATTATTTTTTTTTTTACATTTTTATTTATTTATTTATTTTTACTTTTATTATCTTCAATTTTTTTTTTTAGCAAGTCCCTCTTAAATCTTGAAGATCCAGTGGGGCTGATGGCTGTACTATACTTTACAATGCTCTTGCATTGCAAAGTATAATACAAACAGATGCCCTGGAGGTGGCAGCAGCAGACGCTTTTGCAAAGCGTCCGGTTGCCATGGCAACCATCGGGCACTGCAATCGCAGCGCAGCAGTCCCGATGGTAGAGAGAGGGAGCCCCCTCCCTCTATTAACCCCATGGATGCCACTCCCGCGGCATCTATGGGGTTACAGCAGAGTGTCAGCATAGAGCTGACACTCTCTGCTGATGGCGGCGGCTCAGGAATGGAGCCGCTGCCATCACACACAACAGGGGGACCGGGGGCAGCGCTGAAAAGGGAGGGGGGTTGTTCGGCCGCCAACATTGAGGGAGGCTTTGCAGCGCTTGGAATAAAGAACTGGCTTAACGTTTATAGACGTGCTGCACGGGGCATTTGCAAATATCACGTATATAAATAGATTGCAGTCGGGAAGGGGTTAAGAAACTCAATAGGATAGTTCTACATATCTTCCTCAGTTGAGTCATCAATTGAGTTTAAGCTAAGGAATGTCACAGTATCTCCTTCCAAAATCTTCAACATCAGAGTTCTTTGGGCAAAGAATACATTTTTTTGTTATCTTTGAGACATCAGCAACTAAAATTCTTTCTCCAAATAAGTCGTTGACAATATTTCCTGTACATAATTTTTTTAAGGGATTTCAATTATGTCTTCAGGCAAACCATCAATGTGTGGTGTATCACCATTGCCAACTTGGATCAACCGATTGCTGAATTCAGAGCGATCTTACGACAAATTGTGCAATCATCATTGTGTTGTTTATGTTTGTGAACTAAATCTCCAATGAGATATTGCTCATATTTTAGAAAAAGAGCATTCATATTTTGTAATGATGCAAAAACGAAGACATTTGCAATTAATCCCCTAAGTTGTTAAGGCATTGTGAAGTGGACAGCATCTTCCAGAGTGTTCTCCCACACGTCATCATCATTAATAAGTCCTTTTGCTTTTGCAGCGTCTTGGAAAGTGGGATAGACATTTCCATGTACCGTCCTCACATCATTAAAGGATACTGCACCAGCCACATGCAGCAATAGTAGACGCAGACAGTAACGCTCTGCATCTGATATTAAGTTGACAGAATACATTTGTCCAATAATTTTTTCTGCACCACGTTGACGCAATTTCCAACAACAATTTTGAGAGTCAAACACATAATGCAAATGAATGTCCGAATATAATATATTCTTTGCTTCCTCTTTTTGTTGATTCAATTTGAACCAAGCTGTCCATTGAGTATCACGGTTTAAAGCTCTCTGTACCGCTGTGGTAATGTCATTTGGGTTGAAAAAAACTGATTGTTCTTCAGGCAGACGCACCGCTAATCTATGGATGGTATGGGATTGATAATGCATTTCAAACCCATGCAAACACCATGCTGCTTCTGGAGCACTGACATACCTAGAATTAATAAAGGTCTTTATTTCATCATGATTCAAAGTACCTTGTTCTTGAATGACAACATTTGCACAATCATGACCTTTGTACACATATTTAAACAGGTATTTGACACTTTTCACTGATGCACAAACTTCCACATTAATGTGGCAATTGTACTTCAGCGCTAAGTAAGGATTATATGGTACAACCCAAGAATTATCAATATTCTTTCCGTTAAGAATTATAGTTTGGCCTGTATTTCTTCTCTTGTACTTTGGATAGACATTGCTGTTAGCAATAGTTTTTTGTTGGAATTCCTTCGGAAAATCCTTACAGCATTTGTCATTTGTCATACATGGAGAATTAGGATTGAGTGCTCCGCATGGTCCATGAATCATATGCTTTGTTACAATTGCATGTAAGCGAGGAGTGATTTCTATGTTAGGGATTTCAGCAGAGACAATTTTATCTATCAGTTCTTCATTTTTTGGTTTACAGCTTTCTTTAAGAATGAGAAGTATGTGAGCATGTGGTAAACCTCTCTTTTGAAATTCTATCACATAGACCATTGCTTGTGGGACTCCAAAAATATGTTTTTTTACTGATGTCATCAATTAGAGCTTTGAGTTTTAGGTGAAATACTCTTGCAACTAAATGTGGTTGTCCATCAACAGTTTGTCCATGTTATCTACAATCTCTTCTTATTTGGGATTGCATGTCATTGTAATAAAAAGATCTGGTTTTCCATATTTTCTGACAATTGCCATAGCATCTTGATGATTGTGTTGCATGTTTCTGGGGCTCCCTGCAAATGAAGAAGGTAAAATATACATTTTCCAGGACACTGTGACTGGTGGCAATGACTGCTGGCTGATACGGCGGGCACTGGTGGCTAATATGGCTGACACTGACTGGTGGTGCTGAGATGGCGGGCACTGTGACTGGTGGCTAATAAATCTGGCGCTAACTGGTGGTGCTGAAACCACTGTCATTGTGACTGGTGACTAATACGCTTGGCACTGACTGGTGGTGCTGAGACTACTATCACTGGTGGCTAATACGACTGGCATGAACTACTGGCACAAACTACTGGCACTGTGACTGGTGGCTGATAGAGCAGGCACTAACTGTTGGTGCTGAGACCCCTGGCACTGTGACTGGTGGCTGATAGGACTGGCACTGACTGCTGTCACTGTGACTGGTGACAATGACTGCTGGCTGGCAATGAACGCTGGTGCTGGCTAATTCTGTAATGTATGTCACTCAGTGCATGTAATGGCGGCGCTTGTTATGCACAAAATGACTCTACTCCAACTGACACAGCACAACATAAGAGGTGGTTTTTGGCCAGCGGCGCAGTTGTGGGGACATTGTGATTGGACAGCTTTGTGCTGTGGGTGGTCCGTACGGCGTGTGGTGCTCCGTGTGTTAATTGCCCAGCACAATTATGGGAGGTCCGGGCGGCGACTGATTGGACGGCCGCGCTGCTGTGGGCTGTCCGGGCTGCATGTGTTGCGCCGTGTTTTCATTGGCCGGCGGCGCGGTGCTTTGGGCGGTCCCTGCAGTGTGTAGAGTGTGTGGCGATTTGTGTGTGCACGATTGGATGGCTCTGTGCTGTGGGCGGTCAGTACAGCATGTGGAGTGTGTACCGATTGGTCTGTGCGCCGCGCATGCGCACTTCAATAATCGGCACACATACACGGACACCAGCCCTGAGCACTCACACAGGGCTTTTCTTAGTATTGATTGCCTACTATCAAAAGAAACCCCTTTGTCGATAGCTACTTGAAAACGTAACTTTTATTTAAGTCATCCCTAATACCACTTGTCCATGACATCCAAACATACCAGTGTATTTTAATACCCCAGTAATACAATTTCAGCAATTCTATAGGTGATTATAAGAACCCAGCGGACTTCTCCACTGTCTTTTATGGTTATAAAGTTTTCTGTTTTACTGTGAAAACTTGTTTGTACTCCAGCTGCCGCCAGAGACGAATGCTCATGGGTAGGAGTCTGTTCTTGTATTGTAAAGAGTCTTCTGGTCATAGTCATTCACTGCTACTCTGGAGCAAGACAACAATTCTAATAAACAACCACAATCCCGATCTGGTAAAGTCAGAGATAAAAACAACAACTCATATTGGTGGTTCTAATGTAGTAGCCCAGAGCGGGCACTACCATTCCTACACCCTGCTACCGTCTCTCATGGCTAACCAATAATGTCATCTGTGTATTTATTCCAGGTCCTTTGCTACTGTGCATTTATAGTATTGCTATGAAACTTATGTTCATGTACTGTGCCTGGTTCACCAGCAGGTGACAGTGTATCTGGCAGAGAGGGAGATTTTTAGATAGAATGGAACTTACCATTCCATTCTCCCTCTTTTGGGCAGAAGTGGGCTAGTCCTGCTTCCTACCAACCGAGGGGTTTCAGGAAGCTTTAGTCATTCTAGTCTGGTCGGGTCGATGGCGCAGTGAGGGGAATGCGCCCCCCTGCAGCAGGAGTCTCCGAAGGGAAGAAGCTCATAGAGCGACATGACTCCTTACAGTTTAGAGACAGAGTATCACGAGGGGGTCAACAGCCAAAGGCACCACGCTCAAAGGTACCATAACTGTCAGAAAGTCTAGCTACCAGACTGAAGCCAGAGTCTAGCACAGCTAAAAAAGATAAAGCAAGGTATCCTAGTTTGCCTGCCAGTTTGCCCCAAAACCTGCCGGAGCCAAGAAAAAGACCACCTATTTATTTAAGAAAAGCTATTGAACTTTTACTAAGTCTGGACTCTTACTCCATCAACTATCATTCTCCCCTTTCATTGCTGTGGAGCTCAACCCTGGGGCGTGACAGTATCCAGGTAGGAGCACCGTGACAAACGCAAAACTAATAAATCAGCATCACCACTCGGAATTCCTTAAAATCTGGTCTGGTGGGCGGATTGTTGCACTAACATCATAACATGTCAGTATAACAGTGGTCATGAAATACAAGGGGATGTTATGCCATTACATGTGGAAACACTACACCAACCAACAGGATTGACTTTGGGCTACAACTAAAGGTGTTATCCAGCCAGTCCCCTGATATTCACCCTTTAACCACAAACAGGGATTTGGACTTCACTGCAGAGAACCACCAAACTGCTGCTTCCTGGAATAGTCCTGGTGTGGTTGGCACTTAGAGATTAAGCAAACTTATAGTCAGTAATAGGCCAAGGTCAGGGCAGGCAGAGTACGTGCAAATACAGGAATCGAGGTCAGGGTAAGCAGCACAGAATCAGTATGGAAAGTCATGCATAGGTCATAACATCATCAAGAAATAGGCAACGGTTGGTACGCAGAAAGACAACAGCAACAACACCATTGCAAAGAACTAGCATGTTATGGACCATATTGCTTAGGCATCTTCCTACTAGGGAAGGTGCCTCAAATATCCACAAGTTGCTGGTCATTGGCTGGTGAAGATTAGGATGCACACTGGCCTTATAAGAGTACTCTATGAGTTCAGGGAACATGACCTACTGTAGTAGGCCTGAACTTGCAAGCGGAGGAGTGTTATCCTGGTGGCTCGGCCCACAAGGGAGAGAAGCAGCGTTTTGCATTAGTATGGGCTACCAGGAGGACGAGACCTGGGAATGGTGAATGGACTAGCGGCGGCCTCCAGCCACCTACATAAGGGGGAACCATCATGTGATTAGCACTGGTTAAAATGATTATGTATATCCTCTTACCCTAAATACTTGCATAATCACTAGAGATGAGCGAATCGAAGTTGACGAAGTATAATTCGATCCGAATTTCTGGAAAAATTCGATTTGCACCAAATTTTAATTTCCTCACGCTTCGTAGTAACGAATCAAATTTTTTCCTAAAATGACTGCTGCACGTGTGAGGACAGGGAGCAAGGAACTCTGGGAAGGCGGGATCACCCATAATGCTATGCATGCAGCCAATCAGCAGCCAGCCAGCCCTGTGATGTCACAGCCCTATAAATTGCCTCAGCCATCTTGGATTCTGCCATTTTCCAATGTACTTAGTGCAGGGAAAGATCTCAGCAGGCGCTAGGGACAGTGCTAGGAAAAACTTCATTGTGCTAAAAAAAAAACTATTTACATGTTCAGGGAAAGATTATTCAAGGTGTAGGGAAAGGATAGGGAGGAATCGTTCTACAGCATTTATGTAGAACAGGGTTCAGTAGGGGAGGTAACAGCCTGGGTAATAGGAACAATCCTGTTACCCCTTGCTGCACTGACTGGGGATCCAAATTGCCATTATACTGCTCTGTAATTCCAGCAAACCGTTCTTGTTAGGGTGCAAGTGCTGTTTGATACAGCCATTAACAGGGGTTATTACAAGGAAATATTTCTACATCTTATCTGCCCTTGTGCGGTGCAGTTATATGTTGTAAAACATTTTTTGGCTGGTATTAGAGGGGAAAATGGGATTATTAGCAATTGTGTGGGGAAGTGCAAAAATGACAGCCCTTTTTATTGTGTATCAGTGTCACACCCAAAAAATTTGTTTGCCGTGCAGCGGTGCGGTTATATGTTCTAAAGCCCTTTTTGTCCTGTTTTAGTGGCAAAAGAAAAATATATTTACCGTTCAGTGGTGCAGTTTTATGTTTTAAAGCCTTTTGTGGAGTGTTTAAGTGGAAAAAAGAAAAATATATTTGCCGTTCAGAGGTGCAGATATATGTTCTATAGCCTTTTGTGTGGTGTATAAGTGGAAAAAAATAAGGGCCGATTTGCCGTTCAGCGGTGCAGTTTTAAGTTCTAAAGCCCTTTTGTGGAGTGTATAAGTGGAAAAAATACAGTTATATTGTCATGGTGGGGAGTGGGGGAAACTCCCCATCGTACGATAATGTTTATCCGGGGAAGCAGCTAGGCCAGGATGCCGGGATAAGGGAGCAGGTCACCTCCTAAAGCGTCCCTAATATTTGCAGCGTCCCTAATATTTGCCCTAACTCCTCACCGTATGAGCGGACCTGGATGGTAGGACGGCTCATACCCAGGATACCTTCTTCCAAGACACAGAAGAGCAGGAGTCTCTGCAGGCCTAACAGCAAGGAGAGAAAGCCAAGTAGAATGGCAGTTAAGTATCCAGTGGCGGGGATAACCACTGAACCAGGAAGGCATGGTAACTTACCTGCCGTTCCATCTCTTTGTCTGACATACTGTTAGATCAAATAAATAAAAAGGAAATTAAAACACCCCAAAAAAGTCTGCAATTTTCTTTCTACACCTCACAACGGCTAATAAGCACTCTTTTTTCCCCCACTAATACACTCCAAAAAGGGCTGTCATTTTCTCAATTCACAGGGGAGTGGCAGAGCCCTAACAGTTTCTGGCGCAGACACAGGTCTCCGCAGAGTAAGGGGGCTTGGCAGCAGGAGTTGCAGCGAGAGGCCTGCGCTCCCGATGTCATTTAGCGGTCTTGTCTTGACCAGCAACCCAGCGGTTCTTAAATGGTTGACTTGGTCATCCACTTCATTCCAAGTGACATCAGACACCCACAGCCAAGAGTCGGTGGGTTCGTTAGACAAAACCCTTAGTTGGCATGGCCCGGGAGCAGGCCCTGTGCCCTCAACTGTCCTCAACCTGCCTTTGTCCTTTTCTGTTCCCTCAGCCAGTATTATATGCTGTGGGCTCAGCCCCACTATACAGCGAGGACGAGCTACTAGAGGACAGTCAGCATCTACTGGCCAGCCAAGATGTGGAGGAAACATCTGCCGCTTCCTCTGCTAGGCGGGCAAGTAGTGATGAGGAGAGTGGCGTGGGAGCTGGTGTTGCAAGCGGTGAGGTTCCTGACCCAGAGACCGTTGAGGAGGACATCAGTGACATGCAGACAGTACTCGATGATGATGATGTAGCTGATCGCACTTGGGAGCAGGGTGAATTAGGGGCTTCATCATCATCGGGAGAAAAGGGTGGCAGCTTGCCCATTAGGCAGCGGCAGTGCCAGCAAGTCGCTAGCGTAGCCGGGAGTCAGCAAGGTGTCAGCAGTGGGAGATCGGTAGCCAAATGTGTCTGGGGTAACCACCCGCTTCGCAGGAGCCTATCTGCACAGAAAGTAATGGTGCATGGGTTCACGGAAGCAGTGGCGGTAGCAGTCAGCCAGTGCATAGTGTTGGGGTTAAAATCACCTACTCGGCGGTGTGGCAGTTTTTTGTTAGGCCGCCAGAGGAAGTGAACATGGCCATATGTATAATCTGTGGGCAGAAGGTGAAGCTAAGCCAGGGTGCCAATGTTGGCACCACAGCCCTGCGTCAACATATGCAGCGTTACCATAAAGTGGCCTGGGAGAACCATTCTGCCTCCGATGTGGTGGTCTAGCCTGCTGCAGCAACCACTGCATCACCCAGTGGCACGCACCTTGTTTCAGGCAGTCAAGGCTCAACCACCTCAGCCGAAGGGAACTGTCGGCCCTTTCCATCATCTGCAGGTCCTGATGCTCCTGCTCCTCCTCTTCCTACTCCTCATCAGTCATTGCATCAGCAATTGATCACCGAAGCGATTGCCAAGAGACAACAGTATGCGTGCACTCATCCAACAGCGCAGAAGCTGAATGTGCTCCTCTCCAAGTTGCTGGTGCTGCAGTCCCTCCCTTTCCAAGTGGTGGACTCTGCACCTTTCAGAGAAATGATGGCTTGTGCCGAGCCGAGGTGGAGAGTCCCAAACCGTCATTTGTTTGCCAAAAAGGCAGCATCAGCCCTGCACACCTATGTAGAACAGAAGGTGGTCCAGTCCTTGAACCTGTCGTTGTCTGCTAAAGTGGACGGCAGCGCCAACATGTGGAGCTGTAACTACAGTCAGGGACAATGCATGTCCTATAATACCCACTGGGTGAATGTGTTTCCTGCACAGACACACCAGCAACTTGGACACTGACGCTGATTTCACCTCCATGTTGTTACGCCGTTGGTCCTGAGACAATGTCCGCCTCTGCCTCCTCATCCTCCACCGTGTCCTTAGCCTCCACTGCACGGACAATTCACAGTGCCCCTCCAGCACACCACATGTATCACAGGTATCACACTGTTCTGCACCTCGTTTGCCTGGGCGAACAAAGAAGTCACACAGGGGAAGAACTGCTCCGTGTCCTTCACAAATAAATTGAATCCTGTCTTTCTCCGCGACAACTCAAAATCTGAACTATGGTGACTGACAATGGGAAGAACACAGTGTCTGTGCTGCGTCAAGGAGAGATGAGCCATGCGCCCTGCATGGCACATGTGTTCAATCTGGTTGTCAAGCAGTTCCTGAAGTCTTCCACCCATCTGCAAGACATCCGAAAAATGGCCAGGAAACTTTGCATGCACTTCAGCCACTCATACACAGCAAAGCACCCCCTCCTTGAGCTGCAGCGGCAGAATGGCATCCCCCAACATAGGCTGATAGGAGACGTTTCCACCCGTTGGAATTCCACCCTCCATATGTTGGACCGATTGTACGAACAGAGAAAGGCCATAAACAATTTCCTGAGGATCCAAGCGGACAAGAGTACTCTCCTGTGTAACTTCGATGTCAGTCAGTGGCAGCTCATGCGTGACACCTGCCGTTTGCTCAGGCCCCTTGAGGAGGCCAAGTTAATTGTCAGTCGCCAGGACCAGGGCCGTCTTTAATATTGATTGGACCCTAGGCAAAAATTTACGTGGGCCCCCTGGATCCCGCCTTTCCACACCTTAGCAGGCAATCACGCCCTCCACCACAACACACACACAAAAAATCCACACATCTGGTAGAGTACAGTGAATGACTGTAAATACTTCCAGGAAAGAAAGAAGATGGCTCCGGCAGCATTCCGCAATATCAAAAATTCTTTAATCGTACCTCCAGACACAAACAGCAACGTTTTGACTGAACACCAGTCTTTGTCAAGCCTAATAACATCAATGCTGATAGGCATATATATACCCCCCACATAAAATACACACCCCAATACACCATCAGTACAAATCAATGTATAATAGAATACATATGTCCACATTCTAACTTACAGCTGATGATATGCCCACCATACTCGTGTTGTTCTCCTCGGTGTTCTCTTGTCTGTATTGCGCAGCCGCGTCTCAATACATTCGCATACCCGGAAGTGTCATGCGTCACCATGGCACCCGGCGGCGCACGTGTCTCTAGCCAATGAGCTGCCAAAGGCAACCACCGACGTCACAGCCTGCGCGTCCACCATGTGATCCTCCCCCAGGAGCGCACGTCCGTGCGTCAGTAACGTAGGTCACATGGGGTCCGCAGCCAATGACAACACAGCGCAAACAACGGCGTCATGGTAACGATGACGCCCCGGTCACCGCTACTTCCTATACAGAAAACCAGTGCAATCTGTATCTAAAGCGAACCGATCTATATCTGATCATACTCTTTAAGCACACTGTGGGGCCCATGCCCTCAACGGTGATCACCTAATTATAAAGGAGCATCAATACAGATTGCACATAGTCATATACAAGACAGTAATGGGGATTACATATATCATCACAGTAACCACACATAGTCACAATGTGAATGATGTACCATACATACATATCCAATATATACATAGATCATCACATTAGTCCATTGTCATATGGATTGGGGATTGATCCCCCAAGGGTGTGTTACATATATGTTAAAAACATGATGTCCCTATACTAAGAGGACAAAACAGTGACCAATATCAATCAATGGATGAGACATTGAACTCTATATTCAAGCCAAAGGGTTGTAGGGACCTAAGGGTATGGATCCATTTAAGTTCCTTTTTCCTCAGGATTCCCTTCCTGTCCCCACCCCTTCTCAAGTATCCTACGCTATCAATTGCTCGAAATCTCAATTGATTTATGGAATGTTTGCAATCAATGAAGTGTTTTGCAACCGGTTTGTCGAGTGCACCTGTTCTTATTGTGCTTTTGTGTTTGTTAATTCTTTCCCTCAATTCCATCGTGGTCTCCCCCACATAGATCAAACTACACGGGCACTGTATCATGTAAACCACATCCGTGGATTTACATGTGTAGTGACCTTTGATCTTGAACCGTTTGCCACTGTATGGGTGTGTAAAACCGTCACCTTTCATGATGCCACCGCAGTTGCAACAGGAAAGGCAAGGGAAATTACCATTCCTCAGTGGTGCTAATCTTTTCTGTCTCTCGATGTCCTTCCCCCCTATATCAGCCTTCACCAATCTATCGCGTAGGTTAGGGCTCCGTTTGTATGCCATCATTGGGGGAACTGAAAATTCAGTGACTGCAGCAATCCTTTCTGCAGGATCTGCCATTCCTGTCGTAGGATGGTGGCAATATTGCCGCTATCACTCCCAAAGATGGATACAAATGGAATTCGGGGGGTCTCCTGTTTTTGTGGTTTCCTTGTCAAGGTGGAGCTACATTCCATAGATACAATCTTATGTTTGGTACGGTTGATCAATTTGGTGGGATAACCTCTCTTGCTGAACTTATTGCACATCTCATCCACCCTAAATCCAAAGAGGGTGTCATCCGATACGATACGACGTACCCTAAGTAATTGACTCCACGGTAGGGAGCTTACCATATTCTGGGGATGACTACTGTCATACATTAACAAGGTGTTCCTGTCTGTAGGTTTTTGGAAAAGATCAGTACAGATCTTTCCATCGCGCACCTGAATTCGGACGTCAAGGAACTGCAGCTCACGGGCAGAATGCATCACGGTGAACTGCAGGTCCCGGACCCCAGAATTCAGGTGCGCATGAAATGCATCTAACTCAGGTACAGTGCCCGTCCAAATCAGGAAAATGTCGTCGATGTAGCACCACCAGCACAGAACTCTCTCAAAGAATATGGAGCGATACACAAGCCGATCCTCGACCTCCGCCATGAAGATGTTTGCGTAGGTGGGGGCCACATTGGACCCCATCGCCACACCCCGCTTTTGCTGGTAGAAGGTGTCCCCGAAGAGAAAATAATTCCTCCTCAGGATCACCTCCAGGAGGGCGAGGATCAGCCGGCGCGCCCCAAGAGAGAGTTCCGTGCTGGCCAGCGCCACATCGACGACATTCAGGCCATAGGAGTGATCAATGGATGTATACAGGGTTACAACATCAAAACTCACCAGCAAGAACTCCGCCGGTAAGTCAAGTGAACTCAGCCTTGTCAGGAAGTGGCCAGCGTCCCTGACATAGGAGGGAGCCGTGGTCGCGTGAATCCGCAACACTTTATCCAAAAAGATGGATACAGGATTAAAGATGGAACCCCTGCCCGACACTATGGGTCGGGCAGGGGGATCCACAAGACTCTTGTGGATCTTTGGTAACACATATATCACAGGGGTGATCGGATGGCTCACACGCAGAAAACTGTTTAGCTCATCATCAATGATTCCTTGGCTGAGAGCCTCATCCAATAGCACCCCTATGATATCTGCTATGTCCCATCTCGGATCCTTACTCAACATCTCATAAACATTACCATCTCCTACCTGTCTTTTGATCTCATCAACATATTTACAGGTATCCATCACGACCACGGTACCCCCCTTGTCAGCTGGCTTGATCGTCAATTGTTTATTGTGTTCCAGCTCAAGAACAGCCCGTCTTTCATCTTGAGACAGGTTGTGTTTGAACTTATGGGTTCCCTCAACCCTCAATTGATCGATACGTTTCCTGACAAAGCCGATATACGTTTCAACTACATGATTGTTTTGCGGTGGAGCAAAGTGACTTTTATTACGTAATTCAAAGTTTTTACACGTTAGGATATTAGTGGGTGCATCAGGTTGACTGACAGGTACATCAATATTTCTACTTGAAAAAAAGGCTTTCAATCTCAAGCGCCTAAAAAACTTTTGCAGGTCAAGCTCAAATTCGAACCAGTCCCGTGAAGTTGTAGGGCAGAATGTCAGGCCCCGGCTTAGCACATTAATTTGTGCCGTATCAGGCTGGGAGGAGGAGATATTCACTACCAAGTTCATCATTTCCGCTGTCCGCGTCTCGTTATTCTCCCCTGTGTATGGGTGGAGGCCTCTATCGGTATTGGGGGAACGGTTCTTGTTGGATCGGTGGTGTTTCCTACCACCCCTTCTATATCGCCCTCTGTAAATACTTCCAGTTCTGAAGACTCCAGCGGCTCAGGATCAGTGCTCTAGGCAGCTGGGTTCAGGCTGGAAGTGGGCACCGCTCTGCAGAAAGGAGACCAGGGCTCGGCTCACCCTAGTGTTACAGTGCACCCCAGCACCCCACAGTATGCAGTATAGCACCCTATAGTATACAGCAACCCACAGTATGCAGTATAGCACCCTATAGTATACAGCACTACACAGTATGCAGTATAGCACCCCACACTATACAGTACCCCACAGTATATAGTAGAGCAGTATAGCAGCCCACAGTTCACAGCACCCCACAGTATACAACAACTCACAGTATACAGTAGAGCAGTATAGCACCTCACCGTATACAGCACCCCAAACTATACACGATACAGCACCCCACACTATACAGCCCCCCACACTATACAGTACAGCAGTATAGCACTCCACACTATACAGCTCCCATAGTATACAGTATACAGCCCCCCACAGTATACAGTACAGCAGTATAGCACTCCACAATATACAGCACCCACAGTATACAGTAAACAGCGCCCCACACTATACAGGCCCCCACACTATACAGGCCCCCCACACTATACAGGCCCCCCCACAGTATACAGGCCCCCAGAGTATACAGGCCCCCACAGTATACAGCCCCACACAGTATACAGGCCCCCAGAGTATACAGGCCCCCACAGTATACAGCCCCACACAGTATACAGGCCCCCACAGTATACAGGCCCCCACACAGTATACAGACCCCCACACAGTATACAGACCCCCACACAGTATACAGCCCCCCCCCACACAGTAAACATCCCCCCACACAGTATACAGCCCCCCACAGTATACAGGCCCCCCACAGTATACAGCCCCCCACAGTATACAGGCCCCCAGAGTATACAGTCCCCCCACAGTATACAGCCCCCCACAGTATACAGGCCCCCCACAGTATACAGGCCCCCCACAGTATACAGGCCCCCCTACAGTATACAGGCCCCCCACAGTATACAGCCCCCCACAGTATACAGCACCCCCACACAGTAAACATCCCCCACACAGTATACAGCCCCCCACAGTATACAGGCCCCCCCACAGTATACAGCCCCCCACAGTATACAGGCCCCCACAGTATACAGGCCCCCCACAGTATACAGGCCCCCCACAGTATACAGCCCCCCCCCCACAGTATACAGGCCCCCCTACAGTATACAGGCCCCCCTACAGTATACAGGCCCCCCACAGTATACAGCCCCCCACAGTATACAGCCCCCCACAGTATACAGCACCCCACTATACAGTAGTTTACAGTATATTAGTATAACAGCCCCTGTCACCTTTTTCTGATGTAATCTTCACAAAAAAAGCTCCACAGTTAAGGCAAACTTCTCCTGCAACACTCCTGGTAGGACCTGTGATAACCTCATAGCCATGTGACCAGTAATATTGCTAGGTTACTAGTCACATGGTGATGATGTCATCTAAGGTCCTAGATCACAGCCCTCACAGACACAGTACGCTGGCTGGAGTGCCAGCAGGCATGGCATGGCAGCACCCCCTGTGTAGCTGATTGAATAAATATGTACTCTGCACACCTTGGATGCAGTGTGGGTGCTTGTGAGAGTGGTTTAGACAATATAAGTTAAATCCACGGCACTCCAAAAGTTTTTTGCAAGATAAATAATCTCATTTAATTCTTAGTAAACAGAATGCTGTTAATATACATCCAGTGCAAAATTCATTTACATATAGTAAGTATTTATGCCATATCAGATAGAGAAATCCCAAACGTTTCGGTCTGTGCGACCTTCTTCAGCGGGGTCTGAAGGCAGAAAGAATAGGTGTGCGCTGGATGTATATTAACAGCATTCTGTTTACTAAGAATTAAATGAGATTATTTATCTTGCAAAAAACTTTTGGAGTGCCGTGGATTTAACTTATATATACACCCTGTGTAGCTGACACCCGGGGCAGTGGCTAGCAGGGCTCAAGAGGCAGCTGCCTTGGGCCCCCCAGGAGCAACTGGACCCGGGGCAGCTGCCCCTTTTTCCCCTTGGTAAAGACGGCCCTGGCCAGGACTACGGGATGAACGATGTTATGCTACTGCTTCATGTCCTGGAAGAGATGCTGGTAAATCTGGCTGGTCAGGGGACTGGAGACGTGGCACCTATATCTCACGGCCACAAGAGCCCTGTGGGGGCTGAACAAGAGGAGGAGGACATTCGGCAGCGGGATGACTTCTTGCTCTCCACCTTGTTGGACCCTCGCTACCGGTCCAAAATGGGGGCCTTTTTTACACCCGCTGACAGGAAGGACAAACTGAACTACTATAGAGACATTCTATGTAGTAAGTTGGCGGCTGCCTATCTGCTCCATCGTTCATCCTCTCTCAGGGCTGACTGGGAGGGCCCTCTGTGCTCACGTTCCACAGCCTTGGCTCCTGGGGAGGGGTGGGGTGGCAGAAGCAGTACCAGTCTAGAGTCGCTGATAGGTAAATTGTTAGAAGGTGACCGCCTAATGCACCTCCAGACACATTATCAATTGTTCTTTTCTGTACGGTGAATGAATAATTTTTGGGGCCTGTAATCCACTGGCCTGCAGTAAAATTTTTATCCATTGACCGCATAATGCACCTCGAGCCACATAATCACAATTTGTTTTATGTCAGGTGAATGCCTAATTTTTAAGGACCGTACTCCTGTGGCCTAAAATAAAAAATTTCTAGGCTCCAGCAGGGCACTTTTCTGAGGATTTCCCTTTAAAAATGGCCCCTGATTAAAATACATATTTGTTTTGGGATTTTTTGCCATTGATCTCCCTCTGGTATGTCACTGTCCATGTTGTGGGACGATTTGTGCACTTCTTGTAAGTATTTGGTGGCTGCAAATATGACCTGCAGGTTTTTCAGGTTCGCCTGCCATTAAAGTAAATGGAACCCGCCGCGATCTTGCGGTTCGTCCATCACTATTACCTAACACTCTGCACTGGAACCTATCAGCTACAGTATATCAGGATATAAACTACACTGACTATCTCCAACTAACTATCTGTATTATATATATATAAGCTAACTATCTAATGTAAAGCACAGAGCACAGCAATGTCACTGCTCTCTCTCTCTCTCAGAACTGCAAAAAAGTGTAGACTGCTGGGGAGGTTCTTATATAGTAAGGGGTAGGCAACTTTCAAATTGGTTGCTAGGGATGTTGCTAAGCTCAGACAAAGACATTGCTGCGTTCTCATTGGCCCACAAGCAAGAAGCAGGGAGGGATCATGGGTTCAGATGAAAAAAAAAATCTAGAATATTCGTGAATACAAATATATAGCTCTATATTCTAAATCTTTGCGAATTCTCGAAGTGGTGATATTCGCAATTCGAATATTCGCGCCCAACACTACATCAGGCAGGACCCGAGACACTTGTTGGCGAGAATCTAGAATGACCCCCAGCGGGATTCCCCCAATCACCAACTCGCAGGATCTCTGACATGTTTTGTCAGGTCTCCTGATCAAACGGTCCTCCATTGCACAGTCCTCCAGCTGGCAACACTCCCAGCAATACTTTGTTGCACCTGATGGGCTCCACCAAGCCGCAGCAACTTCCACATCGGATTTCATAGTGGCCCCAAAAAAAAATTTTGCTCCACAGGCAGTCTCTTTCACTTGGGCTTCCGACCCTTTAAATCACCGCAAGATTTCCTTACAACACAGCAGCTTTATCCAGACATTGGGCTTCCGGCCCTTTAAATTTCTCCAATACAACCTTCAGCAGCACTTGCTCTTCTGTAATACCGTCGCCCATAGTAACATTTTGCCTTTGAACTTTCTGTTGCCCCTAGCAACAACATTGTACCCTTTTAGCATGGACATTGCCTGTATCTCCCACCAATTGTAAGAGATCGCTCTCTCTCAAGGGGTCGCAATCACAGATTTCTCCTCTGACAACGGGGTTCAAGTCCAAAAGGTGCTATATTTTGGCACTTCAGCACGATCACACACATAAACATCGAAAATAAACACCCGCGCTGCCCGTCTGGGCTCTACCTAATACACATGTTGTCTCTACCTCATCTAAAGAGCGCCGTTCAGACACGGGATTAGATACAGCTTCCTCAGCCATGTAAAGTCCAGCAGCCTCCGGGCTGTGACCACACCAGCACCCCTGGGGGAAGATGGTCCAGAAGTCCTCCCGACTCTGACAGTGCGACCCTCTTTCCGTAGGCGTCGCTGGGCCCCCCCCAAACTTCAGGCTTTACAAAGCCTCGTGGCCCCTCAGCCCTCCTGGCTGAGACCACACAGAGCCTCTAAGGCTCCCCTCTCTCCCAGGCTTCCTCAGCCTTTCTCCCCTCAAGTCATACACAGAGGGTTGTTTTATCCCTCCCTGATTACAGCAGCAGGCCTCACCTGCAATCACCTCCGGCAAAAGACAATACATGTAGTGGAAGGGTGTGGACAGGCAGATCCCACTACCAAACCTATCCCCCAGTCCACATGAAATCCAGCCCAGAACAACATCTAGACAAAACTGTAACCAGTGCAGCTTTCTGGATTTCAGTTATCTTACCCAGCTTAGGTATCTGGGTGGGAAATACACGCCTCCTAGCACTTATACTGTACACATCACCACATGTTCTAAAGCCCTTTTTGCTGTGTATAAGTGGCAAAAGTAAAATATACTTGCCGTTCAGGGGTGCTGTTATATGTTCTAAAGCCTTTTGTGGCGTGTATAAGTGGAAAAAAAATAAGTATGTATTGGTGGGGGGAAAAAGTGCTTATTAGCCATTGTTTGGTGAAGTGAGAAAATTACCGACTTTTTTGGGGTGTTTTAATTTCCTTTTTATTTATTTATTTGATCTAACAGTATGTCAGACAGAGAAGTGCCAAGCCCTGCACAGGGGAGTGGCAGAGGCCAAAATGTTTCTGGCGCAGGCACAGGTCGCAGCAGAATAAGGGGCCATGGCAGCAGGGGTCACTTCGAGAGGCCTAAACTGCCAGTGTTAGCTAGCGGTCGTGTCTTGACCAGCAACCCAGCAGTTCTTGAATGAATGATGCCACACATCTGATGCCAAGTGCGGCTTCTGTCACCCACCATCTTCAGCTGGTACTAGTATTGCCACCCACCTCCCCACTCTGTCACCGGGTCACTCTGTGGTCTCCTGATGCTGCTGCCACCTCCACACTGTCACCTTGCCACTCTGTGGTCTCCTCATGCTGCTGCCACCTCCACATTATGTCTTCTTGCCACTCTGTGGTCTCCTCATGCTGCTGTCACCTCCTCACTATGACACCTTGCCACTCTGTGGCCTCCTGATGCTGATGCCAACTCTACACTATGTCACCTTGCTACTCTGTGGTCTCCTCATGCTGCTGCCACTCTGTCACTTCTTGATGCTTCTGCCACCTCCACACTGTCATTGTGCAACTCTGTGGCCTCCTCCTGAAGCTGCTGCTGCCGCCTCCTCAACACTCTGTCATTGTGCCACTCTGTGGCCTTCTAATGCTGCCGCTGCCACCTCCACCTCCACACTGTCATTGTTCTACTATGTGGCCTCCTGATGCGGCTGCCGCCTCAACACTATGTCACCTTGCAACTCTGTGGTCTTCTGATGCTGCTGCCACCACCACTCTGTCACCTTGCTACTCTGTGGTCTCCTCATGCTGCTGCCACCTCCACACTATGTCATTGTGCCACTCTGTGGCCTCCTACTGATGCTGCCGCCACCTCCACTCTGTCACCTTGCTACTCTGTAGTGTCCTCATGCTGCTTCCACCTCACAACTATGTCATAGGGCCACTCTGTGGACTACTCATGCTGTTCCCACACTGCCCACTTCATGACTGGGCCACTATTTTGCCTTTTGGCCTGGCTGACATCATAATGTATTTGACCCTTCTTCTGATCTTTCAGAAAGAAGGAAAAATGAGATGCACAATGGATCCTGTCTGTGTAGCAGCTGTAAGGCCTGTATGGTCCCATCAGAATTGGCTTGTGATTTGGTAGCCAAAAGCAGGAGTGGGTACAAAACACAGAAGACATGCAAATAATCCATTCACGTGTCATCTCTGTTTTGAATCCAGTCCTGTTTTTTTTTGGCATTAGCAATACTGATGGATTACTGACCAAATGTTGACCGAGTGAAGGCGAATGCTCAACAAACAGGATCCGTTTTTTGGGGGTTATTGTTCTGATGGATCAGAGGAAGGCCAAACAAATCAGTGACGTGAACACAAACTTACTGCTGACACCCTCTCCACTCTGTCGGGGGGCTCTACTTGTATAAGCGTTTAATAGAACTGGTTCTGTAGACATCTATGTGGAATCAGCTGACGACGGTGTAAAAGGTGTGCGCTTCTTCTTGGCACTAACATCGACCTGTAAGGCTGAGTTCATATTTGAGTTTTTTGGTCAGTTTTTGCCCCGTGACTGCCCAAATTAGTGAAGTGTGCAGTAATTCTAAGAGCGACGCTTGTCATCTGCATGTCATACTGACTCACAGTATTCTTTTCCTACCAAAGCAAACTCCCTATGCGTGTTACTGCCAGGCACAGTGTTCTACAGCACTAAAAAGGCTCTCTGCAGCCAGGATATAGGCATTTTTTAACGCAATTCGCCTCAAATAAATTCGGATCAAACCAAATTTTTTAAAAAAATTGGGTGAACCGGCCAAATCAATTTTTTTAAAAATTCGCTTATCCCTACCACCAAAACCAGACAGTCTGACCTTTTGAATGTCTGGTTTAGCTCTGCTGTTATGTTTGGAAACTTGGATAATTATAATGGGGGACACTCTTCCATCTGATGCTGCATTGACCAAATGTGAAAACGATATGTTTATTATACGCAAACAAGACACATAAAACCCTATAAAATCGATAACACATATAATATCAAAATGGTTGTTCAAACCTCTTAGGGTAATAGCGATAAAAAAATATATCATATTGATGATGTACAAAAATATAGAGATAAAAAAATGAAAAAATTGAATGTAAAAATGAAGCCCCATAAGACTTTTTTACCCAAAAGTGGGGGGAAAATGCCCCTGCATCTTATGGCGGCAAATGCTGAAATTTTTACTCTGCTAACACTGATACATCGCTGGCTGCGATGTATCAGCGGGGAGGGAGGAGTGGCTGGAGGCCGGCAACTCGCGGCGGGGCCCGATGCAGTCACTGTACTCTAATACACCCGGCCCCGCACACACCAGTATTCATATGTAAACTGTAGACATTCGATATGTAAACTGCAAGGTAGCGCAATCCACATAGTACTCACTATGAAACGCCCGTACTAGCAGGCAGGCTGGCCACTCACTCACTTCCTCATGTGCATGCTCCTCCCACTTTATTAATGAAGCAGGCGGAGCAAGCGCCTGAGAAAGTGAGTGACCGGCCAGCCTGCAGTGCCTGCTAGTACGGGCGTTTCATAGTGAGCACTATGTGGATTGCGCTACCTTGCATTTTACATATGGATTGCCTACAGTTTACATATCGATTGTCTACAGTTTACATATGAATACTGGTGTGTGTGGGGCCGGGTGTATTAGAGTACAGTGACTGCATCGGGCCCCGCCGAGATTTCAACACCAGTTGCCAGCGTCCACCACCTGTTTTGGGGTCACTATTTACCGTACACAGGGACACTGTTATGGGGGTTATCTGTGGATGACACATATATAGCATAAGATGCTATATACGGTATGTGTCATCCACAGATTCCCTCCATAACAGTGTCATCCACAGATCCCCCATAACAATGTCATCCACAGATTCCCTCCATAACAGTGCCTTCCACAGATCCTCCTAACAGTGCCATGCACAGATCCCCCTAACAGTGCCATACACAGAGCCCCCTAACAGTGCCATACACAGATTCCCCCCATAACAGTGTCCTCCACAGATCCCCATAACAGTGTCATCCACAGATCCCCTCATAATAGTGCATCATCCACAGACCACCATTAGTTCAAAACCCACCAAAAGCACACCTTTTGGGTTAAATTTTTTTTTTTCTTATTTTCCTCCTCAAAAACCTAGGTGCGTCTTATGCGCAGGTGCGTCTTATGGGCGAAAAATATGGTGTATATATATATATATATACAGGATGTCTTATAATGTACAGTAAGTTCTCCAAATATAGGGCAGAAGTATGTTGTACCAGTAACAGGTAGTTGCCACGGGTGTTTGCCCTTATGCTCCAAGCTGGTAATTTTTCAATAGTCTCTCAGTCTTTAATTAGGCAGTCTTTGATTGGATGTTTTAATGCCTCCTAGTGGGCAGTGATTGTTATATCGTTATATTTACCAGAGCTGTTGCCTGTGCAATGAATGTTAATTTCTCTACCATAAGCCGTCTCCAAAGGCGTTTCAGAGAATTTGGCAGTACATCCAACCGGCCTCACAACCGCAGACCACATGTAACGACACCAGCCCAGGACCTCCACATCCAGCATGTTCACCTCCATGATCGTCTGAGACCAACCACCTGGACAGCTGCAGCAACAATCAGTTAGTGTAACCAAAGAATTTCTGCACAAACTGTCAGAAACCGTCTCAGGGAAGCTCATCTGCTCGTCGTCCTCATCGGGGTCTGGACCTGACTGCAGTTTGTCGTCGTAACCGACTTGAGTGGGCAAATGCTCAAATTCGATGGCATCTGGCATGTTGGAGAGACGTTCTGTTCACGGAAGAGTCACGTTTTCACTGTTCAGGGCAGATGGCAGACAGGGTGTGTGGCATCGTGTGGGTGAGCGGTTTGCTGACGTCAAGTTTGTGGATCAAGTGGCCCATGGTGACGGTGGGGTTATGGTATGGGCAGGGGTATGTTATGGACAACGAACACAGGTGCATTTTATGGATGGCATTTTGAATGCACAGAGATACCGTGAGGAGATCCTGAGGCCCATTGTTGTGCCGTTCATCCACGACCATCACCTCATGTTGCAGCATGATAATGCATGGCCCCATATTGCCAGGATCTGGACACAATTCCTGGAAGCTCGTGCATGGCCAGCATACTCACCGGACATGTCACCCAATGAGCATGTTTGAGATGCTCTGGATCGGCGTATGCGACAGCGTGTCCCAGTTTCTGCCAATATTCTGCAACTTCGCACAGCTAATGAAGAGGAGTGGACCAACATTCTACAGGCCACAATCAACAACCTGATCAACTCTATGCGATGGAGATGTGTTGCACTGCGTGAGGCAAATGGTGACCACACCAGATACTGAATGGTTTTCTGACCCCCCCCACCCACCACCAGTAAGGAAAAACGGTGCACATTTTAGAGAGGTCTTTTATTGTGGGCAGTCTAAGGCACACCTGTGCAATATTCATGCTGTCTATTCAGCACCTTGATATGTGCAGCCAGTCAGTCGCAGGGGCAACACGTGAGGTGCACGGTGGACCGATGAGGGGCCAAATAATATAACACACAGTTCATCAGTTTACTCACAGTTAGCAGATAGCCTCCCTGGGCCGGCAGCACAGTGTTGAGGAGGACAGCACGAAATCCTCCGGGGCACGCTCTGTGGTAGGAAGCATCAGCCAAGATGGTGGTTGAGGTGCCCTTGATGTTAGGGGTGCTTAGGGTGCTTGTTGCCGCTGAGTCCCTTGATGGTTTTTGTCGTGATGCCAGTACCGTTAATCATAGGCGTGCGCAGCCTATTGCATTAGGGTGTGCACCCTACAGCACAAACACAGACGCAGCGCACCTGTGTATGTATGTATATATATATATATATATATTATATACACACACACATATATATATACACAAATACACTCTGCATACATACAGACCTGCACTATCAATATAATCAAGGGAGAAGAAATCATTTTTAAACTTACCGTATTTTTCGCCCTATAAGACGCTCTGGCCCATAGGGTTACGCACTTTTGGGGGGAAAATGCATCTTATGGGGCGAAAAAGTGCAGCACGGGGGTGACAGAACCAGTGTTCCCTCTAAGCCTTGGCAGCTGCTGAGCGGGATCGGCTCAGAGCTGGGCACAGCGCCATCAAAGGTGGGCGATAGGAAAACCTAAGATAATTGTCACATCAAAGAGCATAAAAACCACTGCGCCATCCCATACAATATACAGTATAACCCCTGCACCATCCCGTACAATATACAGTATAACCCCTGCACCATCCCGTACAATATACAGTATAACCCCTGCACCATCCCGTACAATATACAGTATAACCCCTGCACCATCCCATACAATATACAGTATAACCCCTGCACCATCCCGTACAATATACAGTATAACCCCTGCACCATCCCGTACAATATATAGTATAACCCCTGCACCATCCCGTACAATATACAGTATAACCCCTGCACCATCCTGTACAATATACAGTATAACCCCTGCACCATCCTGTACAATATACAGTATAACCCCTGCACCATCCCGTACAATATACAGTATAACCCCTGCACCATCCCGTACAATATACAGTATAACCCCTGCACCATCCCGTACAATATACAGTATAACCCCTGCACCATCCCGTACAATATACAGTATAACCCCTGCACCATCCCGTACAATATACAGTATAACCCCTGCACCATCCCGTACAATATACAGTATAACCCCTGCACCATCCCGTACAATATACAGTATAACCCCTGCACCATCCCTTACAATATACCGTATAACCCCTGCACCATCCCGTACAATATACAGTATAACCCCTGCACCATCCCGTACAATATACAGTATAACCCCTGCACCATCCCGTACAATATACAGTATAACCCCTGCACCATCCCGTACAATATACAGTATAACCCCTGCACCATCCCGTACAATATACAGTATAACCCCTGCGCCATCCCGTACAATATACAGTATAACCCCTGCACCATCCCGTACAATATACAGTATAACCCCTGCACCATCCCGTACAATATACAGTATAACCCCTGCACCATCCCGTACAATATACAGTATAACCCCTGCGCCATCCCGTACAATATACAGTATAACCCCTGCGCCATCCCGTACAATATACAGTATAACCCCTGCTCCATCCCGTACAATATACAGTATAACCCCTGCTCCATCCCGTACAATATACAGTATAACCCCTGCGCCATCCCGTACAATATACAGTATAACCCCTGCACCATCCCGTACAATATACAGTATAACCCCTGCACCATCCCGTACAATATACAGTATAACCCCTGCACCATCCCGTACAATATACAGTATAACCCCTGCGCCATCCCGTACAATATACAGTATAACCCCTGCACCATCCCGTACAATATACAGTATAACCCCTGCACCATCCCGTACAATATACAGTATAATCCCTGCACCATCCCGTACAATATACAGTATAAACCCTGCACCATCCCGTACAATATACAGTATAAACCCTGCACCATCCCGTACAATATACAGTATAACCCCTGCACCATCCCGTACAATATACAGTATAACCCCTGCACCATCCCGTACAATATACAGTATAACCCCTGCACCATCCCGTACAATATACAGTATAACCCCTGCACCATCCCGTACAATATACAGTATAACCCCTGCACCATCCCAGACAATATACAGTATAACCCCTGCACCATCCCGTACAATATACAGTATAACCCCTGCACCATCCCGTACAATATACAGTATAACCCCTGCACCATCCCGTACAATATACAGTATAACCCCTGCACCATCCCGTACAATATACAGTATAACTCCTGCACCATCCCGTACAATATACAGTATAACCCCTGCACCATCCCGTACAATATACAGTATAACCCCTGCACCATCCCGTACAATATACAGTATAACCCCTGCACCATCCCATACAATATACAGTATAACCCCTGCACCATCCCGTACAATATACAGTATAACCCTTGCACCATCCCGTACAATATACAGTATAACCCCTGCCCCATCCCGTACAATATACAGTATAACCCCTGCACCATCCCGTACAATATACAGTATAACCCCTGCACCATCCCGTACAATATACAGTATAACCCCTGCACCATCCCGTACAATCTACAGTATAACCCCTGCACCATCCCATACAATATACAGTATAACCCCTGCTCCATCCCGTACAATATACAGTATAACCCCTGCACCATCCCGTACAATATACAGTATAACCCCTGCACCATCCCGTACAATATACAGTATAACCCCTGCACCATCCCGTACAATATACAGTATAACCCCTGCACCATCCCGTACAATATACAGTATAACCCCTGCACCATCCCGTACAATATACAGTATAACCCCTGCACCATCCCGTACAATATACAGTATAATCCCTGCACCATCCCGTACAATATACAGTATAACCCCTGCACCATCCCGTACAATATACAGTATAACCCCTGCACCATCCCGTACAATATACAGTATAACCCCTGCACCATCCCGTACAATATACAGTATAACCCCTGCACCATCCCGTACAATATACAGTATAACCCCTGCACCATCCCATACAATATACAGTATAACCCCTGCACCATCCCAAACAATATACAGTATAACCCCTGCACCATCCCGTACAATATACAGTATAACCCCTGCACCATCCCTTACAATATACAGTATAACCCCTGCACCATCCCGTACAATATACAGTATAACCCCTGCACCATCCCGTACAATATACAGTATAACCCCTGCACCATCCCGTACAATATACAGTATAACCCCTGCACCATCCCGTACAATATACAGTATAACCCCTGCACCATCCCGTACAATATACAGTATAACCCCTGCACCATCCCGTACAATATACAGTATAACCCCTGCACCATCCCGTACAATATACAGCATAACCCCTGCACCATCTCGTACAATATACAGTATAACCCCTGCACCATCCCGTACAATATACAGTATAACCCCTGCCCCATCCCGTACAATATACAGTATAACGCCTGCCCCATCCCGTACAATATACAGTATAACGCCTGCCCCATCCCGTACAATATACAGTATAACCCCTGCACCATCCCGTACAATATACAGTATAACCCCTGCACCATCCCGTACAATATACAGTATAACCCCTGCACCATCCCGTACAATATACAGTATAACCCCTGCACCATCCCATACAATATACAGTATAATCCCTGCACCATCCCGTACAATATACAGTATAACCCCTGCACCATCCCATACAATATACAGTATAACCCCTGCGCCATCCCGTACAATATACAGTATAACCCCTGCACCATCCCGTACAATATACAGTATAACCCCTGCACCATCCCATACAATATACAGTATAATCCCTGCACCATCCCGTACAATATACAGTATAATCCCTGCACCATCCCGTACAATATACAGTATAACCCCTGCACCATCCCGTACAATATACAGTATAACCCCTGCACCATCCCGTACAATATACAGTATAACCCCTGCACCATCCCGTACAATATACAGTATAACCCCTGCACCATCCCGTACAATATACAGTATAACCCCTGCACCATCCCGTACAATACACAGTATAACCCCTGCACAATCCCGTACAATATACAGTATAACCCCTGCACCATCCCGTACAATACACAGTATAACCCCTGCACAATCCCGTACAATATACAGTATAACCCCTGCACCATCCCGTACAATATACAGTATAACCCCTGCACCATCCCGTACAATATACAGTATAACCCCTGCACCATCCCGTACAATGCACAGTATAACCCCTGCACAATCCCGTACAATATACAGTATAACCCCTGCACCATCCCGTACAATATACAGTATAACCCCTGCACCATCCCGTACAATATACAGTATAACCCCTGCACCATCCCGTACAATATACAGTATAACCCCTGCACCATCCCGTACAATATACAGTATAACCCCTGCACCATCCCGTACAATATACAGTATAACCCCTGCACCATCCCGTACAATATACAGTATAACCCCTGCACCATCCCGTACAATATACAGTATAACCCCTGCACCATCCCGTACAATATACAGTATAACCCCTGCACCATCCCTTACAATATACAGTATAACCCCTGCACCATCCCGTACAATATACAGTATAACCCCTGCACCATCCCGTACAATATACAGTATAACCCCTGCACCATCCCGTACAATATACAGTATAACCCCTGCACCATCCCGTACAATATACAGTATAACCCCTGCACCATCCCGTACAATATACAGTATAACCCCTGCACCATCCCGTACAATATACAGTATAACCCCTGCACCATCCCGTACAATATACAGCATAACCCCTGCACCATCTCGTACAATATACAGTATAACCCCTGCACCATCCCGTACAATATACAGTATAACCCCTGCCCCATCCCGTACAATATACAGTATAACGCCTGCCCCATCCCGTACAATATACAGTATAACCCCTGCACCATCCCGTACAATATACAGTATAACCCCTGCACCATCCCGTACAATATACAGTATAACCCCTGCACCATCCCGTACAATATACAGTATAACCCCTGCACCATCCCATACAATATACAGTATAATCCCTGCACCATCCCGTACAATATACAGTATAACCCCTGCACCATCCCATACAATATACAGTATAACCCCTGCGCCATCCCGTACAATATACAGTATAACCCCTGCACCATCCCGTACAATATACAGTATAACCCCTGCACCATCCCATACAATATACAGTATAATCCCTGCACCATCCCGTACAATATACAGTATAATCCCTGCACCATCCCGTACAATATACAGTATAACCCCTGCACCATCCCGTACAATATACAGTATAACCCCTGCACCATCCCGTACAATATACAGTATAACCCCTGCACCATCCCGTACAATATACAGTATAACCCCTGCACCATCCCGTACAATATACAGTATAACCCCTGCACCATCCCGTACAATACACAGTATAACCCCTGCACAATCCCGTACAATATACAGTATAACCCCTGCACCATCCCGTACAATACACAGTATAACCCCTGCACAATCCCGTACAATATACAGTATAACCCCTGCACCATCCCGTACAATATACAGTATAACCCCTGCACCATCCCGTACAATATACAGTATAACCCCTGCACCATCCCGTACAATACACAGTATAACCCCTGCACAATCCCGTACAATATACAGTATAACCCCTGCACCATCCCGTACAATATACAGTATAACCCCTGCACCATCCCGTACAATATACAGTATAACCCCTGCACCATCCCGTACAATATACAGTATAACCCCTGCACCATCCCGTACAATATACAGTATAACCCCTGCACCATCCCGTACAATATACAGTATAACCCCTGCACCATCCCGTACAATATACAGTATAACCCCTGCACCATCCCGTACAATATACAGTATAACCCCTGCACCATCCCGTACAATATACAGTATAACCCCTGCACCATCCCGTACAATATACAGTATAACCCCTGCACCATCCCGTACAATATACAGTATAACCCCTGCACCATCCCGTACAATATACAGTATAGTCCTCTCTGTGATCACTGGACATTGCTCTCCATATATAAACCATACGGGGAAAAATCTCATTGAACCAGAGAACTTACATAGATAAACTAATAACCAAGAGGCTAAACAAAACCCTGTTTCTGACCCTTATGTTAAAACATAACTTTCATTTGATTGCTCTAATACCTAAACACCTGAAGGAAAAAAAAATATTTTTTAAAAAAGCTGCTGTTTCTCTAGATGACATTATAGTACTGGAAATAGAGTCTTAGGGTCTATAAAAGCAGCTACACTATTTTTGCAAACCTTTGAGACTCTATTAACACTACTATCAACATAAGGTCATCTAAAGAAACAGTAGGTATTAAAAAAAAATAATTCCTTTAGGTGTTAAAACATAACTTTTATTAGATTGCTCTAACACCTAAACGGAAAAAAAAAACGCTTTTTCTCTAGATGACCTTATGTTAATAGTAGTGTTAATAGAGTCTCACAAGGTCTGTAAAAATAGTGTAGCTGATTTTATAGACCCCTGAGACTCTATTACCACTACTATAAGGTCATCTAGAGAAACAGTAGCTTTTAAAAACTATTTTTTTCCATTAGGTGTTAAAGCAATCAAATGAAAGTTATGTCTTAACATAAGGGTCAGAAGCAGGGTTTTTAGCCTCTGTCTTGGCTGTTAGTTTTTCCATTCATAAAGCTCCACATGGACCTCCCAGCCAGCAGTAGATAGAAGCCTGCAGGACACGTCGCCTGGGCACATCACCTGGGCACATCACCTGGGCACATCACCTGGGCACATCACCTGGGCACATCACCTGGGCACATCACCTGGGCACATCACCTGGCACATGGTGATGGCTCCCTTCCTATGCTATGCTGACGCGCTTCCTGGTGTCATAATAACTGAAAAGGAAGCTACTGCTGCTGCTGTGTTCAGCGCCCGAGAGAAGGGGTGTGAGAGGATCAGCCAATGGCAGGGCAGCCAGCTGATACTGGCCAATCAGCAGCCTCCTCCCTTATAACAGAGCTCTGTTATTGGAGATTTCAGGCCTCAGCGGTATTGCTCTGCTGCCTGCAGTGCCGCACATTGTAAACCTCAAGTAGGCTTGATTAGGGTGTGCCCAGGCACACCCCGCACACCCCGTGCGCACGCCTATGCCGTTAATGGTGGTACAACCATAGGTAGTAATAATGAGGTAGACCGTGGTAAGATGCAACTCACAACTCTTACTTTGGATGTCTCTTGGTTGCAGCAGTACAATTATGCAGTCTCTGGATGGTACAGGGTTAATTCTGCAAATCCACTGTTTTAGGCTTGTCAGGTTTCTTGGTTTTTGGAGCAGTGGCTTACTTCTACGTCAGTGGAACTTTTGGTGAGGTTGCCGGAGGCTAGGGTATCCTTCACCTAAGATATCCCAAAGGTCCTTTATGCCTGGTTTACGGCTTTTATCCTTTGGATGAATTTGAATTTGTCCTTCTCTCTTGTCCCTTTCTGGACTAAAACTTCTCTTTAGAGCTGAAGTGCTGGATCTGCACCTTTTCACTCACTGATCTTCACACTGACCTGTGGTCTCACTCTATTCAACCTCCACTAACCAGAACTGATCTGAACTGCCTCACTAGGCCTGACAAAGGAATATATAGGACCTGAACTTTATCCCCATCTAGTGGTGGGATGTATAAATTACACCTAATAGGCCTGTTGACAGGGATTTTGCAGATACACAAATGCAAAGTTATACATTACTGTACAATGCAATTGTTAGGATCAGAAAGTACTTTTAAAGAGGACCTTTCAGTTGTAAAAACTATGTGAACTGAGTATGCTGCCATGTAGAGCGGCGCCCGGGGATCTCACTGCACTTACTATTATCCCCGGGCGCCGCTCCGTTCTCCCGTTATGCCCTCCGGTACCTTTGCTCTGTAAGTTATAGTAGGCGGAGTCTGCCCTTGTCCTGTGGGCGTCTCCTTCTCCTAGGCTGCAGCGCTGGCCAATCGCAGCGCACAGCTCACAGCCTGGGAGTTTTTCTTCTCCCAGGCTGTGAGCTGTGCGCTGCGATTGGCCAGCGCTGCAGCCTAGGAGAAGGAGACGCCCACAGGACAAGGGAAGACTCTGCCTACTATAACTTACAGAGCAAAGGTACCGGAGGGCATAACGGGAGAACGGAGCGGCGCCCGGGGATAATAGTAAGTGCAGTGAGATCCCCGGGCGCCGCTCTACATGGCAGCATACTTAGTTCACATAGTTTATACAAGTGAAAGGTCCTCTTTAAGCATTGCCCACACACACGTAGTGGGACGCTGCATATGCCACACCTGTGAGGTTAGATGGATTATCTCGGCAAAGGAGAAGTGCTCACTAACACCGATTTAGACAGATTTGTAAACAATATTTGTGTAAGTAGAAAATGTTTCAGATCTTTGAGCTCAGCTCATGCAAAATGGGAGCAAAGGGGTTTTGTTTGGGAAGGCAGGTATTTTTCTCCCAGCATGGGCGGCTGGGCTGATTTCCAGCCAGGTGAGATCAAGTACCGGACCGGAGTTTAAGTGCCGCTCTGGATTTTGACAGTACCTGGCTGTCCTTTAAATAGGCAGCTGGGATCAGAATCAAGGTCTCTGTCTTGGGATCTGAGGCATGGTGCCGTGCTAGAGGGCTGAGAGCCGCATGCGGGGAAACAGGCCCCCTAAAGCCTGTTGTGGACGCTGGAAAAACCTGCTAGCAAGGTGACTGTTTTGTGCTTTGGACTTTCCATTGTATGAACAAACACTAAGAATGAAAATTGTTGCTTTGTTTTTTTCTCCGGTGTGAATAAACACTGAGGTTTTGTTTTACAAACTGCTGTTTTTGCCTCTGTTCTGCGTCCGCTTACCCTGCCTACCAGAGCGAATCCTCACAATTGGTGGCTTGGAGCGGCATACGCAGTGAGGCTGCCGTAAATGCTGAAATATCTTTTTCAGGTACGGCTGGATGTCCTGGATTAAACCAGCTAAATTTTAACCTGTGTCACGTGACAAAATGAAGGCTGTAATGAAAGCTCTTGTGGAGGCTAATCAACACCAGCAAGAAACAAACCAGCTGCTGTTACAACACGTGATGGCTTTACAAAGCGGCAGGAGTGTCCCAGAGTGGCCATGATGTCCGGAAAGCGATCCCAGAGATGACACCAGCAGATGACGTTGAAACCTACCTGGCGATGTATGAGAAGGTGGCCACAAGGGAGAATCTACCCTGAGATCAGTGGGCTGAGGTTGTCGCTCTGTTCCTGACATCCGATTCCCAGCGGGTGTATTTCGACTTGCTGGACGATCAAGCGTCCGACTACCAGAAAGTCAAGGGTGAGATTCTGGCAAGACTAGGGGTGAATGTGTTGGTCCGGGCCCAGCGGCTGCATCAGTGGGGGTTGAGCCTGTTAGACCCCAGTATTATAACCTGCTTAACCTCTTGCAAAAGTGGCTACAGCCTGACGTGCTGAGCCCCACTGCTATGCTGGACCGTCTGTTGGCTGATATGTTCTGGAGGGCTTTGCCACCCTCTCTCCAGCAATGTATCGGCCAGGTCTCTCCAGGTAATGCTCTCGAGATGGTCGACCTGGTGGAGCGCTATGAGGCTACCCGGAATCTACAAGGGGGTTCTTTTGGGAGGGGGGTAGTCAAATCCTGTTACTCCTAATACCAGACCCAGTGGTTTGTGCCCACCAAACCCGCCTGGGATGTACCCCCTGTGGACCCAGCTCAGATAGTCTGTTGGCGGTGTCGGGAGACTGGCCATGTACGAGCTGACTGTCCACATGAGGTGGAACTCATGGACACGAACTATGGCTTCCGTCAGTCGTTCTATGCTAGGAAGCTGTGTGCCCCCCCCCAGACACTCTGAATCACCTGTGCCAGGTGGAGGTAGGAGACACTCCAACGGAGGCTCTGTTGGACTCAGGGAGTCTGGTGACCCTGGTAAGGGCTCCCCTGGTACGGTCCAGTGAGTATACTGGCCGTAAAGTCGGGTCATGTGTATTCCTGGAGACTTAAAAAACTACCCCACTGCTATGGTGTCTCTATCCATGGTTGCTAGCAGGTGGACCCACGAGGTGGCTGTCGCCATCAATCTATAATACAAACTTATAATAGGGAGAGACTTCCCGGGCTTTACAGCACTGTGGCCTGCTACGAGAGTAACTGATAAACATGAGACAGGGGTAACCCTAGCAAAGTGGCCCAGCTCAGGGAGGAGACCAGAACCCTGGGAACCTGAGTCCGAAGGGCCAGCGGTAGGGGTGACCGCCACTTCGGTGGAAGAGGGGGAGACAACCCCTCTAAGTGTGATGGTGGGAGACATGGAGGACTTGCTGCCGGGTCCTGAGCTGGCAGACCTCAATGTCTCCGGTGATAATTTTGGTACCGTCCAACACCGGGACCCAACCCTATCTTGAGCCTGGGAAAATGTATTAATAGTAGATGGTGAACCACAACAACCAGGGGCAGTCGGTGTTCCCCTGTTTTGTGGTTCATCAGGGTATGTTGTACCTCGTAAACCAGCTGAGAGGTGAATCCTTTTTCGCAGTCTCTTGGTACCTCTCCCGATCATTGAGGTGCCGTTTGAGTGAATCGCTATGGACCTCGTCGGTCCAGTACCGAAGTCCGCTAGAGGAAACCAACACATCTTGGTCATCCTGGACTGCGCCACTCGGTACCCGGAGGCGGTGCTACTGCGACATACATCGGCAAAGCATATAGCTAAGGAGCTAATGCAGATGTTCTCCCGAGTGGGGCTACCTAAAGAGATTCTGACTGACCAGGGGACCCGTTTTATGTCCAAGGTCATGAGGGAACTCTGTAAGTTGCTGCATATCAGACAGTTACGGACGTCCGTGTACCATCCGGGCGGTCTGGTGGAAAGGTTTAACAAAACTCTAAAAACTATGTTAAAAAGGGTGGTGTTTAAAGATGGGAAGGATTGGAACCTTCTTCTGCCCTATATCTTGTTCTCAGTGCGAGAGGTACCCCAGGCTTCTACTGGGTTCTCGCCCTTCGAATTGCTTTATGGCAGACATCCTCGTGGTCTGTTGGATGTGGCCAAAGAGGCATGGGAACCGCAACCCACTCCACATAAAAGTGTCCTGGAGTATGTTGTCAAGATGCAACAGCGGATAGAGACTGTTTTACCTCTTGTCAGGGAGCATATGGAGGCCGCTCAGCGAGCCCAGAGTCGGATCTATAATCGGCAGGCTCGGGTCCAGGTCTTTAACCCTGGTGACCAGGTTTTGGTTCTGGTACCAACCATGGACAGTAAGTTCCTGGCTAGATGGCAGGGGCCCTACGAGGTACTCGAGAAAGTTGGAGAGGTAAATTACAAGGTACACCAGCCAGGGCGGCGGAGCTGGAGCAGGTTTACCATGTTAATTTACTTAAACCTTGGAAAGATACAGAGACCTATACTGAAGACAGCCCGTGGCCGGGTTTTCTAGGGGAAGAGGTTCCGGCTCCTATATCTGAGGCAAGGGAAGCGGTTGCCAAAGTAAAACTTTAAAAGGAGTTTGTAGTACAAACCGATGCCTCCGAAGTGGGCCTCGGTGCTGTACTGTCCCAGGAACTCTTCCTCAGCTGTTAGTTTACTCCAGCCAAGACCCGGTACAGTATAGTGGAGAGTGAGTGCCTGGCCATCAAGTGGGCACTCGAGTCTCTCCACTATTATCTGTTGGGGAGAAAGTTCCGTCTGGTAACCGACCACTCCCCTCTGAAGTGGATAAGCGAGGCCAAAGAGACGAATGCTCTTGTCACCAGATGGTTCTTGTCAAAACTTTAAGTTTACAGTAGAACACAGGGCAGGCCGGTTACAGGGAAACGCAGATGTCCTGTCCCGGGTACACTGTCTGGTGTGTGTTCACCCCCTCAGGGTTGACAACAGGTGGAAATTATAGGCAATTAGCAAGACACCCCCAATAAAGGAGTGGTTCTGCAGGTGGTGACCTGACTACTTCTCAGTTCCTATGCTTCCTGGCTGATGTTTTGGTCACTTTTGAATGCTGCCGGTGCTTTCACTCTAGTGGTAGCATGAGACTGAGTCTACAACCCACACAAGTGGCTCAGGTAGTGCAGCTTATCCAGGATGGCACATCAATGCGAGCTGTGGCAAGAAGGTTTGCTGTGTCTGTCAGCGTAGTGTCCAGAGCATGGAGGCGCTACCAGGAGACAGGCCAGTACATCAGGAGACGTGGAGGAGGCCGTAGGAGGGCAACAGCCCAGCAGCAGGACCGCTACCTCCGCCTTTGTGCAAGGAGGAACAGGAGGTGCACTGCCAAAGCCCTGCAAAATGACCTCCAGAAGGCCACAAATGTGCATGTGTCTGCTCAAACGGTCAGAAACAGACTCCATGAGGGTGATATGAGGGCCCGATGTCCACAGGTGGGGGTTGTGCTTACAGCCCAACACCGTGCAGGACGTTTGGCATTTGCCAGAGAACACCAAGATTGGCAAATTCGCCACTGGCGCCCTGTGCTCTTCACAGATGAAAGCAGGTTCACACTGAGCACATGTGACAGACGTGACAGAGTCTGGAGACGCCGTGGAGAACGTTCTGCTGCCTGCAACATCCTCCAGCATGACCGGTTTGGCATTGGGTCAGTAATGGTGTGGGGTGGCATTTTTTTGGAGGGCTGCACAGCCCTCCATGTGCTCGCCAGAAGTAGCCTGACTGCCACTAGGTACCGAGATGAGATCCTCAGACCCCTTGTGAGACCATATGCTGGTGCGGTTGGCCCTGGGTTCCTCCTAATGCAAGACAATGCTAGACCTCATGTGGCTGGAGTGTGTCAGCAGTTCCTGCAAGACGAAGGCATTGATGCTATGGACTGGCCCGCCCGTTCCCCAGACCTGAATCCAATTGAGCACATCTGGGACATCACGTCTCGCTCTATCCACCAACGTCACGTTGCACCACAGACTGTCCAGGAGTTGGCAGATGCTTTAGTCCAGGTCTGGGAGGAGATCCCTCAGGAGACCGTCCGCCACCTCATCAGGAGCATGCACAGGCGTTGTAGGGAGGTCATACAGGCACGTGAAGGCCACACACACTACTGAGCCTCATTTTCACTTGTTTTAAGGACATTACATCAAAGTTGGATCAGCCTGTAGTGTGTTTTTCCACTTTAATTTTGAGTGTGACTCCAAATCCAGACCTCGATGGGTTGAAAAATTTGATTTCCATTTTTTTATTTTTGTGTGATTTTGTTGTCAGCACATTCAACTATGTAAAGAACAAAGTATTTCAGAAAAATATTTAATGAAGTCAGATCTAGGATGTGTTATTTTTGTGTTCCCTTTATTTTTTTGAGCAGTGTGTATATGTATGTATATATATATATATATATATATATATATATTTATATATATAATCATATAAAATACAGTGCAAGTTAACCCCTTCAAGTGAAACAAAGTAAGAAGTCTATAACCCTGCATTGGGGAAATAGACAAATGTCCAAACCTCAAAGTACTCCCTGCTCCAGGGCCCTACACACCCACTTGGATAATTAAAGGGGAGGTACGGTGACCTCGCCTCTACTTGTCACTTTTCACCAGACCTCACGAATGAGCCTTTTACAATTCACTTATTTCTACCGGTGCACAATGGTTTGATGTTACTGCGGCACTAAGTTATAACAAAGTTTACAGTGAGCAGATGTGAGAAACTTCTGATTTTTTAAAATAATTTTATAATCAAGACACAGGGGACTAAAAAGGAATATTGCATCTTCTGGTAAAACATATTTCAGAATTTCTCATAATTCCCCAAACTCTTCTATTTCTACCTGATCTCTTCACAGATGAGCCAGCGCTGATGTAAGGAGAAGATAAATGTGAGGATCAGAGACAGACTCTGGGAAGAAGAGGACCTGGACTCATCTTCACCTGTCACCGTACAGCCAGGATCTCCATACTAACAGGTAAGTGACCACCACTTCTACTCATCACATGGAGCCTGACGCCCCTCACTCAGACATCACATGGACCCTGACAGCACTCACTCAGACATCACATGGACCCTGACGCCCCTCTCTCAGACATCACATGGACCCTGTCACCCCTCACTCAAACATCACATGGACCCTGACACCCCTCACTCAGACATCACATGGACCCTGACGCCCCTCACTCAGACATCACATGGACCCTGACGCCCCTCACTCAGACATCACATGGACCCTGACGCCCCTCACTCAGACATCACATGGACCCTGACGCCCCTCACTCAGACATCACATGGACCCTGACGCCCCTCACTCAGACATCACATGGATCCTGACGCCCCTCACTCAGACATCACATGGACCCTGACGCCCCTCACTCAGACATCACATGGACCCTGACACCCCTCACTCAGACATCACATTGACCCTGACACCCCTCACTCATACATCACATGGACCCTGACACTCCTCACTCAGACATCACATGGACCCTGACACCCCTCACTCAGACATCACATGGACCCTGACACCCCTCAGTCAGACATCACATGGACCCTGACACCCCTCACTCAGACATCACATGGACCCTGACACCCCTCACTCAGACATCACATGGACCCTGACGCCCCTCACTCAGACATATCTATCAGTAATGACATTCCTAGCCCCTTAGCCAGGTGTGATATATAACATTGTAAGTCATGATTTCTGGAAGCTTTCTGCACTCATTCGCCGTATACATGTAGTAACTGGAATTGTTGATTACCTGCAGTCCTGTCTTACATAAGCGTTTATATAGTAAAATTCAGCTAAAACAAAGTAAGAAGTCTATAACCCTGCATTGGGGAAATAGACAAATGTCCAAACGTAAAAGTACTCCCTGCTCCAGGGCACTACACACCCACTTGGATAATAACAGTGGAGGTACGGTGACCTCGCCTCTACTGGTCACTTTTCACCAGACCTCACGAATGAGCCTTTTACAATTCACTTATTTCTACTGGTGCACAATGGTTTGATGTTACTGCGGCACTTCTAAGTTATAACAAAGTTTACAGTGAGCAGATGTGAGAAACTTCTGTTTTTTTTTTATAATTTTATAATCAAGACACAGGCGACTAAATAAGAATATTGCATCTTCTGGAAAAACATATTTCTGAATTTCTCATAATTTTCCGAACTCTTCTATTTCTACCTGATCTCTTCACAGATGAGCCAGCGCTGATGTAAGGAGAAGATAAATGTGAGGATCAGAGACAGACTCTGGGAAGAAGAGGACCTGGACTCATGTTCACCTGTCACCGTACAGTCAGGATCTCCATACTAACAGGTAAGTGACCACCACTTCTACTCATCACATGGAGCCTGACGCCCCTCACTCGGACATCACATGGACCCTGACACCCCTCACTCAAACATCACATGGACCCTGACACCCCTCACTCATACATCACATGGACCCTGACACCCCTCACTCATACATCACATGGACCCTGACACCCCTCATTTAGACATCACATGGACCCTGACACCCCTCACTCAGACATCACATGGACCCTGACACCCCTCACTCAGACATCACATGTACCCTGACGCCCCTCACTCAGACATCACATGGACCCTGACACCCCTCACTCAGACATCACATGGACCCTGACGCCCCTCACTCAGACATCACATGGACCCTGACGCCCCTCACTCAGACATCACATGGACCCTGACACTCCTCACTCAGACATCACATGGACCCTGACGCCCCTCACTCAGACATCACATGGACCCTGACACCCCTCACTCAGACATCATAGGGAGCCTGACACTCCTCACTCAGACATCACATGGACCCTGACGCCCCTCACTCAGACATCACATGGACCCTGACACCCCTCACTCAGACATCATAGGGAGCCTGACACTCCTCACTCAGACATCACATGGACCCTGACGCCCCTCACTCAGACATCACATGGACCCTGACACTCCTCTCTCAGACATCACATGGACCCCGACGCCCCTCATTTAGACATCACATGGACCCTGACGCCCCTCACTCAGACATCACATGGACCCTGACGCTCCTCTCTCAGACATCACATGGACCCTGACGCCCCTCACTCAGACATCACATGGACCCTGACGCCCCTCACTCAGACATCACATGGACCCTGACACCCCTCACTCAGACATCACATGGACCCTGACACCCCTCACTCAGACATCACATGGACCCTGACGCTCCTCTCTCAGACATCACATGGACCCTGACGCTCCTCAATAAGACATCACATGGACCCTGACGCCCCTCACTCAGACATATCTATCAGTAATGACATTCCTAGCCCCTTAGCCAGGTGTGATATATAACATTGTAAGTCATGATTTCTGGAAGCTTTCTGCACTCATTAGCCGTATACATGTAGTAGTTGGAATTGTTGATTACCTGCAGTCCTGTTTTACATAAGCGTTTATATACTGAAATCCTTGTCTGAATGTTCATCCAGTGTCATCTCCACAGGGAGCAGGAAGAAATATTTTGCTTTCTATGACATATCACTCCTTTTTCCAGCTGGGGCTCTTTCTCAGTATAATCCTTATTACACATTAGGCCATCTATGCCACCATGCTGTTCTTTTTCTAGAATGTAAGAGGAGCTTTTTCACTGTGACTCTCATCTACTGCTCTAATAAGATACATCATATGTAGCATGAAGGACCAGACTGACAATGTCTTAACTTGGGATATGTTTCTGTTATTTTAGGAAATCATGAGGAGCCTCATAAAGTTCTTCACCCTGATGCTTATTATCATTGACAGAACCTGTTCTGGACCTTCTCCATGCAGACTGGAAATGGCTGACGATTCTCCTTTCACCCAAAGCCCAGGGGACCTGATAGTTGGAGGGATAATACAACTAGCGTCCTCTGTTTCCAGATATCACGGGTCTACATTACTAAAGATTCAAAATACAATTGAGTGTCATTCGTAAGTATTCTGCATTTCTTCTGACTTTCTAATGGCTTCTTGTAGTAAAGATGATGTAAGAAGAAGTAATTCATATCTAATTGTAAGGAGGATCTAAACATGACTGTTCACTAATCAATGACCATAGGATTTCTGACCAGGACCAGATTATAGGGAGGAAGGCAGAGGGACCATGAAATGCAGACCAACCAAACATCTACCTCCATATCAATCGGTAACAGGGACCAATAGAAACCCATTCACCTGTTACTGATATACCAGTCCGATAACACAGTGATGGTAAACACCAGTAGTAAGTACCGCCAAGGACACTTTAAGACATAAAACAATTAGATACAAATAGCCATCCCAATAAAAAAATAAAAGTGAAAAACAAGGGTTAATGGTAAGAAAGAGCGATTTGGTTCTAAATGAACCAGATTTGTTGTGAATTACACAAAAACTTGTCCACAAAATGAATCTTTCTAATTTTATATAAGTTTTGGAAGAATCAGATAAAACAGCGAACAGCTCCTTTTTGCTATGAGAATTGTCAGGAGAAACCAGATGGAGGGAAGAAGGTGCTAACATGACGCTGGCAGGAGGTCCCCTGACCGGCTCACTGGCTGAGAGAGGAGATTGAGGACTTTTTTTTTTTTTTACTCGTTTTATTGAAGTTTAACAAGAGGCATGAATCATGACATCGTGAAGCAGTTACATCTCACGCAGGAGAGTCACTGGCTTCACAGCAAGTTATATAAGTACATATCACAAAAAAGGGATCTTCCCAAACAGTAATCCTTTACATAAAATCAGCAGGCATTCTAATGCTATATCTTATTATTCAAACATCAATTACAACCTTACAAGACATCAATCAGTGGGGTATTATCATCCAGGTTCCTCCATCACAGAATGCAGATGTGTATGATGTAAGGATTGAGTAGAGGAGCACCACTCCCCCCATACTTTTTGGAATTTCTGCGGGCACTTCCTATGGGTGTAAACCACTTTTTCCATTGACATAGCATGATTTACTAATGCTTTCCATTGACTGACTGTGGGAGACCTGTCTGCCCTCCATCTTATAGCTATCGCCTTTCTGGCCAGGAACAGAGTCTCTCCTAAAAATACTCTCTGGTGATGTGTCCACAACTCCTCATCTATTACTCCTAGAATACATATTTTGGGGCAGACTGTTATCGGGGCAGGTACCATTGTCGACAGTATCTCCACAACTCTCCCCCAAAAGGCCTGCAAGTAACTGCAGCTCCATATCAAATGCCAAAAGTCAGCACTCTCCTCCTGACATCTGTGACATCTGCTGCTGGGCGATCTCCCCATTTTATATAATCTGAGAGGGGATAGATAGCTTCTATGCAATATAATAAGCTGAGTTAATCTATTGTTTACCGATGGGGAAACCTTAGTAGGCACCAACAGAGCCTCCTCCCATTCTTCAGCATCGAGAGTAGGAATGGTAGTTTTCCATTTTGCTTCCACCTTCAGTGGTTGAAGTAGCATGCGATCTCCTAGCAGTTGTGTGTATAGTATAGATATAATACCCTTAGGGCCTTGAGATCTTAACACACCTATCAAGAAGTACTTGGAGATGCTACGGCTCGCCCCGCTGAATTGAGCATCTAGGGCGTGTCTTAACTGAAGGTACCTGTAAAAGAGAGTATGAAGAATCTCAAATTTCTCCTGTAATTGCTGCAATGACCTTAATACTACCCCGGTATATAATTCTTCCAGTGACAAAATCCCACATCCTTTCCAAATCGTCGATCCCTCCAGGTTTACTAAGTGCGGAAACATGGGGTTATCCCAGAGAGGAGCAGCGTCAGGTAGATCTTTATATGCATTAAATTTGGCTGCCTTCCATACTTGTTTAGCCAGCTTATGAGCAGGGAGTAGTCTCCCAGGAACTAAACCCGGGGACTCCAACACTGGCCACAGGGTAGAAAGATGAAGATACTCCTTCAGCCAATACTCTGGCCCGGGCAGATTCCCCTGTCTCACCCATGCCGCAATATACTTCATCTGACCAGCTAGATAGTATAGAAAAAAATCAGGTAGGGCCGCCCCACCTTGGAGCTTAGATCTCTGCAGCACTCTCAAGGAGAGCTTCCTCCTAGCCTTGCCCCAAATGAAAGCCGTCATTAAGGAATGCAGTCTATCAAAGAAGGCCTTGGATACCGGAGCGCATGCATGCGACAGGAGGTATAGGCCCTTAGGGAGTAGTATCATTTTAACTAAATTCTGTCTCCATCACCGAAAGTGGTAATGATTTCCATGTCTTGAACTTATCAATAAACAAGGATTCTATAGGGTCTATATTTCTTGCCACCGATGCGTGAGGGTCCCTTGTGATTACAATACCAAGATTTTTAAAATGGTCCACTACTGGTAAGTTGTGGAAACTTTCCGGCCAGGTATGTGTCCAGAGAGGCATAATAGCCGATTTCGTCCAGTTTATGTGCAAACCCGAATATGTTCCAAACTTCTCTATCACAGCAATTGCACTCGGAAGAGTCCGCTCAGGCTCATCCATAAACAGGAGGAGATCATCCGCATATAGGCCTATCTTCTCTTCTCTATTTCCCTTAGAGATCCCTTTGAAAGACTCATCCTGTCTAATACATAGGGCCAAATGTTCTATTACCACAGCAAACAATAGCGGGGAAAGGGGGCATCCCTGTCTGGTGCCCCTATGAAGTGTAAATGAGTCCGATTGGGTGCCATTAACTAGTATATTAGCTTTAGGTTTCAACCCATCTCATAAACTTTGGGCCTAATTCAAATTCATTTAAGATCTGCAGAAGGAAAGGCCACTCTACAGAATCGAAGGCCTTGGCTGTGTCAAGGGACGCCAGGTCCCACCTCCTCCCTTCCGCCACCCCTATCTGTGCTATGACCTGCGCTCTTCTAATATTGTCAGAGGTAGTCCTACCAGGTATAAATCCAGCTTGATCCTGATGTACTATAGAAGTTATCACTTTATTTAAGCGGGAGGCTAATAGTCTAGTCAGAATCTTGTAGTCTAAATTTAACAATGAAATAGGTCTTGTGGGGATCCGCTCTGGTAGGCAGTGGTAGCGAGTGCAGTATAGAGGCATCACAGACCGGTCTTGGTGTAAAACACAATGCTTTGTTTATTCACACGGTGCATATTTGTGAAAGACGGTGCAGTTCATAGGGAGGGTGGTCACACACAGCAAAATAAAAGTTCAAACACAGCAAGTCCCTGCTGCAGGCTACTTGAGGCCTGTTTCCGTCACATAAAGCAAAGTCTATTTAAAGCCAGGAGTAATGTCACCTTTTCTCCTTGGTGAAGTAAGTCCACGGGTCCGGCTCCTAGCCACAGGACATGGATCCCTCCTGGATTCAGCTGCGGGTCCCTGCACACTCCTTTACAGGCCTCAGCACGCAGCCCGGCTCACCTCCACTCCTCACTCTCACAGCCAGAGAACACAGAAGCTCCACACTGAGAACCACACCCTTGTTGCTGGTCAGGTTTTAACCCTTCCCTGCAAAACCTGGCCTGGACCGTGGGGAGACAGGCACCCGCCCGCATATTTGCCTGCTCCCAATAAGAGCCGGCCCGGATCCGTTGTTAACAGCGTAACCGCTGCAAAATGCACTTTTCCGGCTCTTACTCCAGCGGGGCCAGGACCCCCGCTGGCACGTACCTCCCGTTTACCACCACCCCAGGTACTCTCCTACATATCCCCCCCCTTTGTTCAATCCTGAAGGGTTGCACACCCTGTTCAATCCTGAGAGGTTGGACACACGTACAACAGTGTACCCGGGACAGGGCATCGGCATTCCCCTGTAAGCGGCCTGCCCTGTGTTCGACACTGAACTTAAAATTCTGGAGGGATAAGAACCATCTGGTGACCCGGGCACTCCCCTCCTTGGCCCGGCTCATCCACTGAAGAGGGGAATGGTCGGTCACCAGACGGAACCTTCTCCCTAACAGATAGTACCTAAGGGACTCGAGGGCCCACTTAATGGCCAGGCATTCTCTCTCTCTACCACGCTGTACCTGGTTTCCGCTGGGGTGAGTTTGCGACTCAGGAAGACAACAGGGTGTTCCTCCCCACTGATTTCCTGAGAGAGTACTGCCCCTAGGCCCACTCCAGAGGCGTCCGTCTGAACGACAAATTCCCGTGTGAAGTCTGGTGTCACCAAAACCGGGGACCCACACAGAGCCGACTTCAAACGGGAGAACGCCTCTTCCGCCTGCTCATCCCAGCGGACCATCACAGTCTTCCTCCCCTTTAAAAGTCTTGTCAATGGGGCCGCCACTGTGGCAAAGTTGGGGATAAAGCGCCTGTAATATCCTATCATCCCTAGGAACGAACGTACTTGCTTGGTGGTAAGAGGTCTAGGCCAGCTCTTGATCGCCTCAACCTTGTCTACCTGGGGTTTGACAACTCCCCGCCCAATCACGTATCCCAGGTACCGGACCTCCTTGAACCCGATCGAACATTTTTTTGGGTTGGCCATCAGTCCGGCTTTTCTAAGTGAATCGACTACGGCCTGTACCTTGGGCAGGTGACTCTCCCAGTCCTGGCTAAACACGATGATGTCGTCCAGATATGCCGAAGCATATGGACGATGGGGCCGTAGGATGACGTCCATCAATCGCTGGAAGGTGTCTGGAGCGCCATGTAGGCCAAAGGGCAAAACTTGGTACTGAAATAACCCCTCGGGGGTGACAAAGGCAGTCTTCTCCTTTGCCGCCTCCGTGAGAGGCACCTGCCAATATCCTTTTGTGAGGTCGAGGACCGAGAAATAGCGAGCTTTCCCTAGCCGTTCTATGAGCTCGTCTATCCGGGGCATGGGGTAGGCATCGAATTTCGACACTTCGTTGAGCTTTCTAAAGTCATTGCAGAAGCGCAGAGTACCGTCAGGTTTTGGGATGAGGACTATGGGGCTGGCCCACTCGCTCCTTGACTCCTCAATCACCCCTAACCTCAACATCGACCTTACTTCTTCTGAAATGGCCTGTCGCCGGGCCTCCGGTACACGATACGGCTTTAACCGTACCCTGACGTGGGGCTCGGTGACGATGTCATGTCGGACTGCCGAAGTTCGACCAGGAAGCTCAGAGAACACGTCCCTATTTCGACTCACCAACTCTTTGGCTTCCTGAGCTTGTTTGGTCGACAGACCACCCGCTATCTTTACCGCGGACGTGCCCTCCGGGACCTCGGGTGGAGCTGGGATCTTCCCCGCAGACAAGACAGTGCTTGGGCCGTCCCCAATGAGACACTCCCTATCTCTCCACGATTTCAGTAAATTTACATGATATACCTGTTCTGGCTTCCGCCGGCCTGGCTGGGATATCTTGTAATTCACTGGCCCTACCTTCTCTTTCACCTCGTAGGGACCTTGCCACCGTGCCAAAAACTTACTGTCAATGGTGGGGACTAGCACCAGTACCCGGTCACCCGGGTTAAATGTCCGGACCTGGGCACTCCGGTTGTATACCCGGCTCTGTGCCAGTTGGGCGGCCTCCATGTGTTCCCGGACGATTGGTAGGACTGTCTCGATACGGTCCTGCATCTTTTCTATATGCTCTATAATACTCTTGTGTGGGGTGGGCTGTTGCTCCCACGCCTCTTTAGCGATGTCCAGCAACCCTCTTGGCCGTCGACCGTACAATAGCTCGAAGGGCGAGAATCCCGTAGAGGCCTGGGGCACTTCTCGCACTGCGAACAATACGTACGGCAGCAACAAGTCCCAATCCTTTCCGTCTTTGGCTACGGTTCTTTTAAGCATAGTTTTTAGGGTTTTGTTAAAGCGCTCCACTAGTCCGTCGGTTTGAGGATGGTATACAGACGTGTGTAACCGTTTAACCCCTAAAAGCTTGCAGAGCTCCCTCGTCACCTTAGACATGAAGGGTGTCCCCTGGTCGGTCAGGATCTCTTTTGGAATCCCCACTCTTGCGAACATGCCCATGAGTTCTTTAGCTATGAGCTTAGCTGAAGTATGACGTAGTGGAATCGCTTCAGGATATCTGGTGGCATAGTCTAAGACCACCAAGATATGCTGGTGCCCTCTGGCCGACTTGTTTATGGGGCCTACCAGATCCATCCCTATTCTTTCGAAGGGGACCTCAATGATGGGCATGGGTACTAGGGGACTGCGATAGTGGGGTTGGGGGCTCGTCATCTGACACACTGGACAGGATTGGCAAAACCTTTTGACCTCCTCATAAACCCCGGGCCAATAGAACCTTTGCAGAATCCGCTCTTGGGTTTTTTTTACGCCCAAATGTCCTCCCAGCACGTGGGAGTGGGCCAAGTCCAGTACCACACGGCGGTATGGCTGGGGTACCACCAGCTGCTCCACTACCTCGTGCTGCACTTTGTACACCCTATACAGCAGGTCCTGGTTAAAAGCCAAATGGGGAAACACCGAGTCGGCCCCTGGGTGCTGAGCCACCCCATTTAACACTGTCACCCCTTCCCTCGCCCGCAATAATGTCGGATCCTGGAGCTGGGCGGTCCCGAACGTGTCACGGGATACCTCCAGGTCCGGGATGGACGGGGTTTCCACGGATTCGCCTGCCAACACCTCTAGGGGAAACCTATCGGGATGACACTCTACAGGTGATGTGGTGACCCCTACGGCTGGTATCCCCGCATCGGGATCCTCGGGCACTGGGCCAGATTGTCGTCTGTCCCTAAGGGAAGGCATATCGCTCTTCCATAGAGTCCAGAATAAAGGAAAATCCCTTCCCAGTATGGCGGCATAAGGGATTTGGCGTCCCACTCCGACGACATGCTGCACCTCTTTGCCCAACACGGACATGGTAACCCTGGCAGTGGGGTACTCCCGGCGATCCCCATGGATACAGACAATGGACAGGGTTTGCTTCTCTGGGAGTGTCTCAGACACTAAGGACTCATGCACTAGGGTTACCAGGCTCCCAGAGTCCAGCAAAGCATTAATCGGATGCCCATCGATCAAGACTTGGCACAGAGGTGGCATATCGGCGTCCGGCCAGGCATCTGCGGTACATACAGGCCGGGCAAAGAAAGAGGACCGGCGAGCGAACCCGCAGTCCATGGGTTCAGGTGTTTGAGGACAGTTCGCTGCCCTATGTCCCAGGCCGTGGCAGTGCCAACATTGAATCCCCGTGGTCCCTCCCCGGTCTCTCTTCCCTGGAGTAGGACTAGCCTTCCCCCCCATTTGTGGTTGGGTCCCTTTTTCCGGATCCCTAGCCTGAGAGGGAGCCTGACGGGATTCCCGTACCTGCGCTGAGTCACGCACCAAGTCCTGGGTCGCCACATACCTCTCGACTAGGCTTACTAACTGATCCAGGTTGCCGGGGTCTCCCTGACCAACCCAGCGCTGTATGGCCCTTGGCAGGGTCCGCACCAAACGATCGACCACCACCCGTTCCACCATCTGCGAGGGGCTCAATGTCTCAGGCTGCAGCCATTTTTTTACTAGGTGTAACAGGTCATAGGCCTGGGACCGAGCAGGCCGGGACTCAGAGAAGGCCCACTGGTAGACTCGATGTGCACGCACATAGGTATTAACCCCAAGACGAGCCAACACCTCCCCCTTCAGCCTCTTATAGCTCTTGGCTTCCTCCTGACTGAGGTCGAAGTAGGCCTTTTGTGCGTCTCCCACTAAAAATGGTGCTACTACTTCGGCCCACTGTTCTGCAGGTAACCTTTCCTGTTCCGCAGTGCGTTCGAAGACCATCAGGAACGCCTCGATATCATCCTCGGGGCCCATCTTTCTTAACGCTGAGCGCACCTTATCCCGGGCAGCAGGTAGGACTGCGGTTCCCCCTGGGACGGCTTGTTGTTGTAACACACGCATGGACTCCTGCATAGTCGCCAGTTGCTGGGCCAGTAGACTATTCAACTGCCGCTGGTCTCTCAGGGCTTCCTCATGTCTCCGAGTAGCCTCCTCATTACTTTGCACCAAGTGTCTAATGGCTTCCTCCATCTTATCTGGAGCCACAAAACTTGCCGGCTTAATATATGACATACAGTTCAAACAACACAATTTTTCGGCCTCACTGCTGTTTGCCCGCTGAAGCCACCAATTGTGGGGATCCGCTCTGGTAGGCAGTGGTAGCGAGTGCAGTATAGAGGCATCACAGACCGGTCTTGGTGTAAAACACAATGCTTTGTTTATTCACACGGTGCATATTTGTGAAAGACGGTGCAGTTCATAGGGAGGGTGGTCACACACAGCAAAATAAAAGTTCAAACACAGCAAGTCCCTGCTGCAGGCTACTTGAGGCCTGTTTCCGTCACATAAAGCAAAGTCTATTTAAAGCCAGGAGTAATGTCACCTTTTCTCCTTGGTGAAGTAAGTCCACGGGTCCGGCTCCTAGCCACAGGACATGGATCCCTCCTGGATTCAGCTGCGGGTCCCTGCACACTCCTTTACAGGCCTCAGCACGCAGCCCGGCTCACCTCCACTCCTCACTCTCACAGCCAGAGAACACAGAAGCTCCACACTGAGAACCACACCCTTGTTGCTGGTCAGGTTTTAACCCTTCCCTGCAAAACCTGGCCTGGACCGTGGGGAGACAGGCACCCGCCCGCATATCTGCCTGCTCCCAATAAGAGCCGGCCCGGATCCGTTGTTAACAGCGTAACCGCTGCAAAATGCACTTTTCCGGCTCTTACTCCAGCGGGGCCAGGACCCCCGCTGGCAAGTACCTCCCGTTTACCACCACCCCAGGTACTCTCCTACAGTCTATAAGAGCCACATTCATTCGGGTCTTTGTCTGGTTTTAATATTACTACAATAGTAGCATCATATAAAGTTTCAGGCAGTTGATGTCGCTGAAGCGAAGCTGAGTATAATTTAAGGAGTTGGGGACTTAGAATCTCACTATATCTAGAATAAACTTCTACAGGGATCCCATCTGGGCCCGGCGCCTTCCCAGCAGGGAGATCATGGATAGCAAGCTGGATTTCTTCTAAGGATATATCCTTATCTAGCAAGTTTTTATCCGCCGTACGGAGTCTAGGATGAGTAACCTCAGCAGTGTAATCGCTCAACTCTCCATCAGTATAATGCGCTGCGGAGCTATACAGTAGTTGATCGAATCGCTTTAAACCATCTAATATTCCATCCACAGATTCCACCAGTTGCCCCTCTGGATTTAGTATGCGCAACACTGGGGGGGACAATTGGTTGGCCCTAGCAATATGAGCTAAGAGCTTACCCGCTCTGTCTCCAGATTCAAACGACTGCTGCTTCATGAAGAATATTCTGCGCTCACTTTTTTCTTTGAGGTGCAGCATGTAGGATCTGCCCCTAACCATCTATTCTATCCTATTCGCTTCCGTGGGGTCAGAACAAAAAGAGGCCTCAGCTTCTCTACATTTGGTGTGCAGGTCTAGTTCCTGTCGAGCTGTATCCCATTTCACATAAGATATTCAGGACTTTAAGCAGCCCCTCAAATAAGCTTTCAGGGTGTCCCATAGTAGCAAACCCTCCGTCTCATCACCTTGCATATCCAGGAAAACCCGCAGCTGATCAGGAATTCTATCATTCTGGGTCAGAAGAGTAAGCCAGAAAGGGTGAATTCTCATTTTCCCCCCACCAGAGGCGGCCCCGGGAATATTCAAACGCGCCACTACCGCAGCATGGTCTGAAGGTCCCTGCGGCTCATATTTAATATCAAGTAGATCTGTATATACTACAGCATTGCCCAGAATATAGTCAATTCTCGATAGCGCACCCCTAGAGGCGGTAAAACAGGAGTATTCCCTCAGCTGCGGGTTTCTAAGTCTCCACAGATCCAGCCATCCCATCTCTGCAGCAATTCTAAATAGTGTGGTGACCGAAAGGGTTTCAGCTAGCCTCAGCCCAGGGGAGCGGTGCCTGTCTAACTCCTCCTGCATAACCATATTAAAGTCCCCCATACAGAGTAGACGGGCCGAGGGGTATTGCGCCGCAAATCCCAATGTTGTCTGGAGAAGTGAGACTCTAGCCGGAGGGGGATTATATATGTTAATAATAACGTAAGGTACATGATTAATGAATCCATACACCAACAAATATTGGCTGCTCCTCAAGAGTGTGAAGTACCGTATGTCTGTAGAGACCATTGCACCCATTGTTTAACAATTCTGTGCCCAGTATCAGCTGTCAAATGAGTTTCTTGAAGTCCTAGAATGTGAAGACTATATCGTCTTACATGCGAGAATACCGCAACTCTCTTATTCGGAACTCCTAAGCCTCTCACATTCCTGGACATCACCACTAGAGACCCCATAATCTAACCATGGGATTTCCCCCTGCATAATGCAGAATTTTACTGGGGTAAAGGAGTAGTTCCCTCCGTCTCATAAGGAATCGCTTCTCGTTCTTAACCCATTCAAAATTCTGAGATGACCATGCTTTCAATAACACAATAAACACATAACATAACATGTGAAAAACCAACATCTCTAAGCATACATCCAGTGCATACATTATAGTGTTAGTTTTGTGGCAATGTATTCGGGGACCGGTACGGGAAGAAAAAGAGTGTTAAGCCTATACTGGTGGCCGAACATTCCCTGTATATTACAATCATACAGCTGCAGGTGCAAATAATGGCAAATAGGTATATATATGCATATCCAGACCATCCTTAGCTTATATACCATCAGCATGAACTAGCTTGAGGGTCTCATTGGTCTGTCAATGAAAAACGTCACGTTTTATGCAAGTGAGGTAGAAGATTACGCTATTATATAAATATGAACGTAGTGGCAAGGCTCCCATATTGCGCAGTTTAGCGCCAGAAAATACTTGCAGCTCAGATCTGATAGCGCAATTAGCGTGGTCTTGGGTGCCTAGAGATCCAGTCCTCTGCTTCTTTCGGGTCAGTGAAAAAGACTGGTCTGTTCCCATCAATCACACGAAGGCGTGCTGGGTAGGCCATTGAGTACTGTAAATTCAATTCTCTGAGGCGTCTCTTAACTGAAACGAAGGTGGCCCTCTTCTTTTGCAAATCCGGAGAGAAGTCAGGGAATAGTGACACATTAGCATTATCATGCATTAGCGCTCCCTTGTTCCTCGCTTGACTAAGGATTAAGTCCCGGTCTCTCCAGTTTAGTAAACGGGCTAGCAGAGGCCTCGGCGGGGCGCCTGGGGGAGGTGGTCTGGCAGGGACCCTGTGTGCTCTTTCAACAGCGTAGGCCGTAGAGAACACGGCATCGGGGAATTGGGCTTTAAACCATACCTCCAAGAAGTTGGCAGGATCTCGCCCCTCCGCTCTTTCAGGTAACCCCAGGATCCTCACATTGTTGCGCCGGGCCCGGTTCTCCAGGTCGTCACACTTCTGCCGCCATAGCCCGACAGCTCGCTCAACCTCTTGTAGTCTCGAGTCCAGCGGCCTAGTGTAGTCCTCCAGTGCTGACACACGATCCTCTGTCTGCTTCACTCTCTCCCTCAGTTGATGTACGTCCTGCCTCAGCAGGCCCAAGTCCACCCGCACCTCCTCGATTTTACATGTGAGGGAGGACTGGCAGGAGGAGATTGCTGTTAGGAGCTGTTCTGACACCGCTTTTAGTGTAATCTCAGGTTCTCCAGCGTCTTCAGGCTCTATCTGCTGAGCGGCCTGCCCGCGTGTCACCGCTGCACGTGGAGTGGCGGGAGCCGCGGCGCCATGTTGATTTTCCTGGCAGGCATACTCTTTAAGCTTTTCAGCCGCAGACTGTGCCTTGCTGGGTCCCATATCGTGTTGCCTGGGCTTCCTCCTTCTCCTCTGTACTTGCCACTCAAAATTTAAAGTAGGCAGCTTGGCAGGATTAGTCAGGATTCAATACAGGGAACGGAGCCGCTCTCAAGTGCGTGCGCTCATGTCGGCAGACCGCGCTGGCGTCCTCCTTTGTACGCATTAATTGCTCGGGATGGTCGTTTGCTGCGGTCCACATGCGGTGGGACTGCTCCCCCAATGAGAAACACGCTACAGTGTTTGGGGTTTGAGCAGCTCCTCCATATCTGCCACGATATTTCTGTGGTTCACATGCGATGGGACTGCTCGCCCAATGAGAAACACGCTACAGTGTTTGGGGTCTGAGCAGTTCCGCCATATTGGCCACTGCAATTCTACAGTGATTTTGTTTTATATGTCTTTAATGTGCCTTCATTTGGCAATTGAACATTCCTTTGCACCTGGAATCCTTCATCACATGGTCTGATATGGGTGGGGCTCACAGTCCTGCTTTGTTCACATTGCACTGGCTGTCCTGCTAGGCATTTGTGTGCAGGCTGGGCTGTGAGCTGGATCACATCACCTTCAGACCGTGTTCACACCATAGTTAGCGTAGTGGTAGGACCCTTTGCCATGCTGAGTGACCGTGACGTGGTGCAATGATGGGCTCCGATATCTTCCTGACAGGAACATATTGGCGGAAGTCTCAGCTTTTAATATCTGCTTGTATGACCAGCTAGTTTAGTCAGTGACATATCCTTTTGGTGCATTTTCTTCAGTGATTTACATGTCGGCAGTTAGCCACGCCCCCCCAGATTGAGGAATTTTCATTGTGCTTATATCTTTAAAGAGGACCTTTAACTAGAATAAAAAATCTAAACTAAGCATACAGAGATGGAGAGCGGCGCCAAGGGATCTCCCTGCACTTACTGTTATACCTGGGCGCCGCTCTGTTCTCCCGGTATAGGCTCCAGTATCTTCATATGTTCGGCTCCACCCAGTGGAACCTGCCGGCGTCTCCTTCTCCCAGGCTGTAGTGCTGGCCAATCGCAGCGCTCAGCTCATAGCCTGAGAGTTTTTTTTTTTTCACTGGGTGGAGCCGAACATATGAAGATACCTGAGGCTATACCGGGAGAACGGAGCGGCGCCCAGGGATAATAGTAAGTGCAGGGAAATCCCTGGGCGCCGCTCTCCATGTCTGTATACTTAGTTCCCATTTTTTTTTCTAGTGAATAGGGATGAGCGAACCCGAACTGTATAGTTCGGGTTCGTACCGAATTTTGGGGTGTCCGTGACACGGACCCGAACCCGAACATTTTCGTAAAAGTTCGGGTTCGGTGTTCGGCGCTTTCTTGGCGCTTTTTGAAGGGGTGCAAAGCAGCCAATCAACAAGCATCATACTACTTGGCCCAAGAGGCCATCACAGCCATGCCTACTATTGGCATGGCTGTGATTGGCCAGTGCACCATGTGACCCAGCCTCTATTTAAGCTGGAGTCACGTAGCGCCGCACGTCACTCTGCTATGATCAGTGTAGGGAGAGGATAGAGCTGCGACGTTAGGGCGAGATTAGGCAGATTAACTCCTCCAAAAGACTTCATTCTGTGATCGATCTGCAGCTGTGGATCATTGAAGTGCTAATATTGACTTGCTCACTTTTTTGAGGCTGCCCAGAGCGTTTTTAGATCACTTTTTTTCTGGGGTGATCGGCGGCCATTTTGTGACTTGTGGTGCGCCAGCACGAGCTATCACCAAGTGTATTTAACCATCGATAGTGTGGTTATTTTGTGCTATATCCTACATCAGCTGCAGGCTGAGCCTGTGTCACCGAAGTGCATTTAACCATCAACAGTCTGATTATTTTTTGGCCATATACTACATCAGCTGCAGGCTGAGCCTGTGTCACCCAAGTGTATTTAACCATCGATAGTGTGGTTATTTTGTGTTATATCCTACATCAGCTGCAGGCTGAGCCTGTGTCATCCAAGTGCATTTAACCATCAACAGTCTGATTATTTTTTGGCCATATACTACATCTGGTGCAGGCTGAGCCTGTGTCACCCAAGTGCATTTAACCATCAACAGTCTGATTATTTTTTGGCCATATACTACATCTGGTGCAGGCTGAGCCTGTGTCACCCAAGTGCATTTAACCATCAACAGTGTGGTTATTTTTTGGCCATAGACTACATCTGGTGCAGGCTGAGCCTGTGTCACCCAAGTGCATTTAACCATCAACAGTGTGGTTATTTTTTGGCCATATATTACATCAGGGGCAAGTTGAGCCTGTCACCCAGCGCCTAAAAAATAGACCTGACATTTCTATTCAACCAAATCTGTACTGTTTTAGCTGGTCAAGTTATTTGTATTGACCGTAAAAGCACACTTTTTTTTCTGGGTTGAAAAAGCATTCCCAAATTTGCCATTCTCAAAATAACTCAACAGTCTGATTATTTTTTGGCCATATACTACATCTGGTGCAGGCTGAGCCTGTGTCACCCAAGTGCATTTAACCATCAACAGTCTGATTATTTTTTGGCCATATACTACATCTGGTGCAGGCTGAGCCTGTGTCACCCAAGTGCATTTAACCATCAACAGTGTGGTTATTTTTTGGCCATAGACTACATCTGGTGCAGGCTGAGCCTGTGTCACCCAAGTGCATTTAACCATCAACAGTGTGGTTATTTTTTGGCCATATATTACATCAGGGGCAAGTTGAGCCTGTCACCCAGCGCCTAAAAAATAGACCTGACATTTATATTCAACCAAATCTGTACTGTTTTAGCTGGTCAAGTTATTTGTATTGACCGTAAAAGCACACTTTTTTTTCTGGGTTGAAAAAGCATTCCCAAATTTGCCATTCTCAAAATAACTAGTTTCTGGTATTTGAGGCCTACTTGAAATCTATCCCAAAAAGAAAATCTTACATTGAAGGTATTGATAGTGTCATTCAGAAAAACCTAAGACACACGCTAGCGTGCTGATAGAAGTGTGATTCTGTGATTAAACCTATACCTGTCACACAGCGCAAAAAAAAAAACAGGTCTCACATCTCTATTCAACCAAATCTGCAGTGTTTTAGCTGGTCAAGTTATTTGTAGTGACCGTAAAAGCAGACTTTTTGTTCTGGGTTGAAAAAGCATTCCCAAATTTGCCATTCTCAAAATAACTAGTTTCTGGTATTTGAGGCCTACTTGAAATCTATCCCAAAAAGAAAATCTTACATTGAAGGTGCTGATAGTGTCATTCAGAAAAACCTAAGACACACGCTAGCGTGCTGATAGAAGTGTGATTCTGTGATTAAACCTATACCTGTCACACAGCGCAAAAAAAAACAGGTCTCACATCTCTATTCAACCAAATCTGCAGTGTTTTATCTGGTCAAGTTATTTGTAGTGACCGTAAAAGCAGACTTTTTGTTCTGGGTTGAAAAACCATTCCCAAATTTGCCATTCTCAAAATAACTAGTTTCTGGTATTTGAGGCCTACTTGAAATCTATCCCAAAAAGAAAATCTTACATTGAAGGTATTGATAGTGTCATTCAGAAAAACCTAAGACACACGCTAGCGTGCTGATAGAAGTGTGATTCTGTGATTAAACCTATACCTGTCACACAGCGCAAAAAAAAACAGGTCTCACATCTCTATTCAACCAAATCTGCAGTGTTTTATCTGGTCAAGTTATTTGTAGTGACCGTAAAAGCAGACTTTTTGTTCTGGGTTGAAAAACCATTCCCAAATTTGCCATTCTCAAAATTGTGGTGAACGGGAACAATGAGGAAAACATCTAATAAGGGACGCGGACGCGGACGTGGACATGGTCGTGGTGGGGCCCAATGCCGTTCTAAGGATGGTAAGGCCTGAGCAGGTACAGGCATTAGTCAATTGGGTGGTCGACAGTGGATCCAGCACGTTCACATTATCTCCCACCCAGTCTTCTGCAGAAAGCGCACAGATGGCGCATGCAAACCAAGCCCATCGGTCTGTCACATCACCCCCATGCATATCAGGGAAACTGTCTGAGCCTCAAGTTATGCAGCAGTCTCTTATGCTGTTTGAAGATTCTGCTGCCAGGGTTTCCCAAGGGCATCCACCTAGCACTTCCCCAGGGGTGGAAGAGATAGAATGCACTAACGCACAACCACTTATTTTTCCTGATGATGAGGACATGGGAATACCACCTCAACACGTCTCTGATGATGACGAAACACAGGTGCTTGGCAAACGTCCTTCCGCCGCCAAGGATCGCAGGGCAACATTCTTTGCCTCCTGTCTCCTCCTACTCAGCTTCCTCCTCCTCTTCTTCCACCTGCTCATCCAGTCAGCCACACACCTTCACCACCAACTTCAGCACAGCACGGGGTAAACGTCAGCAGGCCATTCTGAAACTCATATGTTTGGGGGACAGGCCCCACACCGCACAGGAGTTGTGGCGGGGTATAGAACAACAGACCGACGAGTGGTTGCTGCCGGTGAGCCTCAAGCCCGGCCTGGTGGTGTGCGATAATGGGCGAAATCTCGTTGCAGCTCTGGGACTAGCCGGTTTGACGCACATCCCTTGCCTGGCGCATGTGCTGAATTTAGTGGTGCAGAAGTTCATTCGCAACTACCCCGACATGTCAGAGCTGCTGCATAAAGTGTGGGCCGTCTGTTCGCGCTTCCGGCGTTCACACCCTGCCACTGCTCGCCTGTCTGCGCTACTGCGTAACTTCGGCCTTCCCGCTCACCGCCTCATATGCGACGTACCCACCAGGTGGAACTCCACCTTGCATATGCTGGACAGACTGTGCGAGCAGCAGCAGGCCATAGTGGAGTTTCAGCTGCAGCACGCACGGGTCAGTCGCACTGCGGATCAGACACACTTCACCACCAATGACTGGGCCTCCATGCGAGACCTCTGTGCCCTGTTGCGTTGTTTCGAGTACTCCACCAACATGGCAAGTGGCGATGACGTCGTTATCAGCGTTACAATACCACTTCTATGTCTCCTTGAGAAAACACTTAGGGCGATGAAGGAAGAGGAGGTGGCCCAGGAGGAAGAGGAGGAAGAGGGGTCATTTTTAGCACTTTCAGGCCAGTCTCTTCGAAGTGACTCAGAGGGAGGTTTTTTGCAACACCAGAGGCCAGGTACAAATGTGGCCAGACAGGGCCCACTACTGGAGGACGAGGAGGACGAGGATGAGGAGGAGGTGGAGGAGGATGAGGATGAAGCATGTTCACAGCGGGGTGGCACCCAAAACAGCTCGGGCCCATCACTGGTGCGTGGCTGGGGGGAAACACAGGACGATGACGATAAGCCTCTCACAGAGGACAGCTTGTCCTTACCTCTGGGCAGCCTGGCACACATGAGCGACTACATGCTGCAGTGCCTGCGCAACGACAGCAGAGTTGCCCACATTTTAACGTGTGCGGACTACTGGGTTGCCACCCTGCTGGATCCCCGGTACAAAGACAATGTGCCCACCTTACTTCCTACACTGGAGCGTGATAGGAAGATGCGCGAGTACAAGCGCACGTTGGTAGACGCGCTACTAAGAGCATTCCCAAATGTCACAGGGGAACCAGTGGAAGCCCAAGGCGAAGGCAGAGGAGGAGCAAGAGGTCGCCAACGCAGCTGTGTCACGGCCAGCTCCTCTGAGGGCAGGGTTAGCATGGCAGAGATGTGGAAAAGTTTTGTCACCACGCCACAACTAACTGCACCACCACCTGATACGGAACGTGTTAGCAGGAGGCAACATTTCACTAACATGGGGGAACAGTACCTGTGCACACCCCTCCACGTACTGACTGATGGTTCGGCCCCATTCAACTTCTGGGTCTCCAAATTGTCCACATGGCCAGAGCTAGCCTTTTATGCCTTGGAGGTGCTGGCCTGCCCGGCGGCCAGCGTTTTGTCTGAACGTGTATTCAGCATGGCAGGGGGCGTCATTACAGACAAACGCAGCCGCCTGTCTACAGCCAATGTGGACAAGCTGACGTTCATAAAAATGAACCAGGCATGGATCCCACAGGACCTGTCCATCCCTTGTGCAGATTAGATATTAACTACCTCCCCTTAACAATATATTATTCTACTACAGGGCACTTCCTCATTCAATACTATTTTTAATTTCATTTTACCATTATATTGCGGGGCAACTCAAAGTTGAATAAACCTCTCCTCTGTCTGGGTGTCGGGGCCTAAATGTGTGACAGTGGCCTGTTCCAGTGGTGGGTGACGTGAAGCCTGATTCTCTGCTATGACATGAAGACTTATTCTGTGCTGACATGAAGCCAGATTCTCTGTTACGCGACCTCTCTCCTCTGCCTGGGTGCCTGGGCCTAAATATGTGACAGTGGCCTGTTCCAGTGGTGGGTGACGTGAAGCCTGATTCTCTGCTATGACATGAAGACAGATTCTGCGCTGACATAAGGCCAGATTCTCTGTTACGGGACCTCTCTCCTCTGCCTAGGTGCCTGGGCCTAAATATGTGACAGTGGCCTGTTCCAGTGGTGGGTGACGTGAAGCCTGATTCTCTGCTATGACATGAAGACAGATTCTGCGCTGACATGAAGCCAGATTCTCTGTTACGGGACCTCTCTCCTCTGCCTGGGTGCCTGGGCCTAAATATGTGACAGTGGCCTGTTCCAGTGGTGGGTGAAGTGAAACCTGATTCTCTGCTATGACATGAAGACAGATTCTGCGCTGACATGAAGCCAGATTCTCTGTTACGGGACCTCTCTCCTCTGCCTGGGTGCCTGGGCCTAAATATGTGACAGTGGCCTGTTCCAGTGGTGGGTGACGTGAAGCCTGATTCTCTGCTATGACATGAAGACAGATTCTGCGCTGACATAAGGCCAGATTCTCTGTTACGGGACCTCTCTCCTCTGCCTAGGTGCCTGGGCCTAAATATGTGACAGTGGCCTGTTCCAGTGGTGGGTGAAGTGAAACCTGATTCTCTGCTATGACATGAAGACAGATTCTGCGCTGACATGAAGCCAGATTCTCTGTTACGGGACCTCTCTCCTCTGCCTGGGTGCCTGGGCCTAAATATGTGACAGTGGCCTGTTCCAGTGGTGGGTGACGTGAAGCCTGATTCTCTGCTATGACATGAAGACAGATTCTGCGCTGACATAAGGCCAGATTCTCTGTTACGGGACTTCTCTCCTCTGCCTGGGTGCCTGGGCCTAAATATGTGACAGTGGCCTGTTACAGTGGTGGGTGACGTGAAGCCTGATTCTCTGCTATGACATGAAGACAGATTCTGCGCTGACATAAGGCCAGATTCTCTGTTACGGGACCTCTCTCCTCTGCCTGGGTGCCTGGGCCTAAATATGTGACAGTGGCCTGTTCCAGTGGTGGTTGACGTGAAGCCTGAATCTCTGCTATGACATGAAGACAGATTCTGCGCTGACATAAGGCCAGATTCTCTGTTACGGGACCTCTCTCCTCTGCCTGGGTGCCTGGGCCTAAATGTGTGACAGTGGCCTGTTCCAGTGGTGGGTGACGTGAAGCCTGATTCTCTGCTATGACATGAAGACAGATTCTGCGCTGACTTAAGGCCAGATTCTCTGTTACGGGACCTCTCTCCTCTGCCTGGGCCTAAATGTGTGACAGTGGCCTGTTCCAGTGGTGGGTGACATGAATCCTGATTCTCTGCTATGACATGAAGACAGATTCTGCGCTGACATAAGGCCAGATTCTCTGTTACGGGACCTCTCTCCTCTGCCTTGGTGCCTGGGCCTAAATATGTGACAGTGGCCTGTTCCAGTGGTGGGTGACGTGAAGCCTGATTCTCTGCTATGACATGAAGACAGATTCTGCGCTGACATAAGGCCAGATTCTCTGTTACGGGACCTCTCTCCTCTGCCTGGGTGCCTGGGCCTAAATATGTGACAGTGGCCTGTTCCAGTGGTGGCTGACGTGAAGCCTGATTCTCTGCTATGACATGAAGACAGATTCTGCGCTGACATAAGGCCAGATTCTCTGTTACGGGACTGCTCTCCTCTGCCTGGGTGCCTGGGCCTAAATATGTGACAATGGCCTGTTCCAGTGGTGGGTGACGTGAAGCCTGATTCTCTGCTATGACATGAAGACAGATTCTGCGCTGACATAAGGCCAGATTCTCTGTTACGGGACCTCTCCCCTCTGCCTGGGTGCCTGGGCCTAAATATGTGACAGTGGCCTGTTCCAGTGGTGGGTGACGTGAAGCCTGATTCTCTGCTATGACATGAAGACAGATTCTGCGCTGACATAAGGCCAGATTCTCTGTTACGGGACCTCTCTCCTCTGCCTGGGTGCCTGGGCCTAAATGTGTGACAGTGGCCTGTTCCAGTGGTGGGTGACGTGAAGCCTGATTCTCTGCTATGACATGAAGACAGATTCTGCGCTGACATAAGGCCAGATTCTCTGTTACGGGACCTCTCTCCTCTGCCTGGGTGCCTGGGCCTAAATGTGTGACAGTGGCCTGTTCCAGTAGTGGGTGACGTGAAGCCTGATTCTCTGCTATGACATGAAGACAGATTCTGTGCTGACATAAGGCCAGATTCTCTGTTACGGGACCTCTCTCCTCTGCCTGGGTGCCTGGGCCTAAATGTGTGACAGTGGCCTGTTCCAGTGGTGGGTGACGTGAAGTCTGATTCTCTGCTATGACATGAAGACAGATTCTGCGCTGACATAAGGCCAGATTCTCTGTTACGGGACCGCTCTCCTCTGTCTGGGTGCCGGGGCCTAAATATGTGACAGTGGCCTGTTCCAGTGGTGGGTGACGTGAAGCCTGATTCTCTGCTATGACATGAAGACTGATTCTGCGCTGACATAAGGCCAGATTCTCTGTTACGGGACCGCTCTCCTCTGTCTGGGTGCCGGGGCCTAAATATGTGACAGTGGCCTCTTCCAGTGGTGGGTGACATGAAGCCAGATTCTCTGCTATGGCATAAAGAGACTGATTCTCTGCTGACATGAAGCCAGATTCTTTGTTATGGCATGAAGAGACTGATTCTCTGCTGACGTGAAGCCAGATTCTCTGCTATGGGACCTCTGTCCAATTGATATTGGGTCATTTTTATTTTTTTTATTTTAATTTTAATTCATTTCCCTATCCACATTTGTTTGCAGGGGATTTACCTACATGTTGCTGCCTTTTGCAGCCCTCTAGCTCTTTCCTGGGCTGTTTTACAGCCTTTTTAGTGCCCAAAAGTTCGGGTCCCCATTGACTTCAATGGGGTTCGGGTTCGGGACGAAGTTCGGTTCGGGTTCGGATCCCGAACCCGAACATTTCCGGGAAGTTCGGCCGAACTTCTCGAACCCGAACATCCAGGTGTTCGCTCAACTCTAGTCACTACAAATAACTTGACCAGCTAAAACAGTAGAGATTTGGTTAAATAGAGATGTGAGGCCTGTTTGTTTTTGCGCTGTGTGACAGGTATAGGTTTAATCACAGAATCACACTTCTATCTGCACGGTAGCGTGTGTCTTAGGTTTTTCTGAATGACACTATCACTAGCTTCAATGTAAGATATTCTTTTTGGGATAGATTTCAAGTAGGCCTCAAATACCAGAAACTAGTTATTTTGCGAATGGCAAATTTGGGAATGGTTTTTCAACCCAGAAAAAAAATGTGCCTTTATGGTCACTACAAATAACTTGACCAGCTAAAACAGTAGAGATTTGGTTAAATAGAGATGTGAGGCCTGTTTTTTTTTGCGCTGTTTGACAGGTATAGGTTTAATCACAGAATCAGATTTCTATCAGCACGCTAGCGTGTGTCTTAGGTTTTTCTGAATGACACTATCACTAGCTTCAATGTAAGATATTCTTTTTGGGATAGATTTCAAGTAGGCCTCAAATACCAGAAACTAGTTATTTTGAGAATGGCAAATTTGGGAATGGTTTTTCAACCCAGAAAAAAAAGTGTGCTTTTACGGTCACTACAAATAACTTGACCAGCTAAAACAGTAGAGATTTGGTTAAATAGAGATGTGAGGCCTGTTTTTTTTTGCGCTGTGTGACAGGCATAGGTTTAATCACAGAATCAGATTTCTATCAGCACGCTAGCGTGTGTCTTAGGTTTTTCTGAATGACACTATCACTAGCTTCAATGTAAGATATTCTTTTTGGGATAGATTTCAAGTAGGCCTCAAATACCAGAAACTAGTTATTTTGCGAATGGCAAATTTGGGAATGGTTTTTCAACCCAGAAAAAAAAGTGTGTCTTTATGGTCACTACAAATAACTTGACCAGCTAAAACAGTAGAGATTTGGTTAAATAGAGATGTGAGGCCTGTTTTTTTTTGCGCTGTGTGACAGGTATAGGTTTAATCACAGAATCAGATTTCTATCAGCACGCTAGCGTGTGTCTTAGGTTTTTCTGAATGACACTATCACTAGCTTCAATGTAAGATATTCTTTTTGGGATAGATTTAAAGTAGGCCTCAAATACCAGAAACTAGTTATTTTGAGAATGGCAAATTTGGGAATGGTTTTTCAACCCAGAAAAAAAAGTGTGCTTTTACGGTCACTACAAATAACTTGACCAGCTAAAACAGTACAGATTTGGTTGAATAGAAATGTCAGGTCTATTTTTTAGGCGCTGGGTGACAGGCTCAACTTGCCCCTGATGTAATATATGGCCAAAAAATAACCACACTGTTGATGGTTAAATGCACTTGGGTGACACAGGCTCAGCCTGCACCAGATGTAGTATATGGCCAAAAAATAATCAGACTGTTGATGGTTAAATGCACTTCGGTGACACAGGCTCAGCCTGCAGCTGATGTAGTATATGGCCAAAAAATAACCAGACTGTTGATGGTTAAATGCACTTCGGTGACACAGGCTCAGCCTGCAGCTGATGTAGGATATAGCACAAAATAACCACACTATCGATGGTTAAATACACTTGGTGATAGCTTGTGCTGGCGCACCACAAGTCACAAAATGGCCGCCGATCACCCCAGAAAAAAAGTGATCTAAAAACGCTCTGGGCAGCCAGTAATATCGGTGGGCAGCAAGTCAATAATAGCACTTCAATGATCCACAGCTGCAGATCGATCACAGAATGAAGTCTTTTGGAGGAGTTAATCTGCCTAATCTCGCCCTAACGTCGCAGCTGCAAAGTCGACACTATATATACATTCGAAGAGATAGCAGGCTGGGAAAACAGATCCCACCACAAATTTACAACTCTCTGGGAAAACTGGAGATCCTTTAAAGGCTTCCATTGACATAACCATCTAAACTACCTTGCTTTATAGAAATATCTGTACCTAAGGCCCTTCTCTAATTTACGGATAAAAACTTTATATAACATAGCTCTGTTTACATACATCCTTATTGTTGTTATGTTGCTTCTTGCTTTCTAATTGTTACAAAACAATTTTTGTACAACGGGAGCTCACTCCTCCCTTTCTCATTGAATTGACTCAACTGTAACTGATATTTATTTTTCAATAAAGCTTTTGAAATTAAAAAAAAAGGGAATATGTTGCCCATAAACTAAAAGAACAGGATTAAATTATTGTCCCTGGCACATATGCTGTGCTGGTGCACTGAACTGGCACAAAATGGCTGCCGACGCCCACCTAACTAACAGATGGATAAAACTTATTTTTCTGTGTCACTGGGCTCAGGGCAGGGTTCAAAAATGTTGCATTGCACCCACACAAAAAAATCGCTGTAGATAGCAGAGTTAACAACAAGTTCTGATATCAGATTCTTTACTATTCTCTCCCTCACAGCAGCAGCACCCTATCCCTACACTAGTAAGAGTTGAGTGACGTGCGGCACTACGTGACTCCAGCTTATATAGAGCCTGGGTCACATGCTGCACTGGCTATTCACAGCCATGCCATTAGTAGGCATGGCTGTGATGGCTTCTAAGGGCACACAAGTTAAACACTTGTTGATTGGATGCCCTGCAGCCTTTCAAAAAGCGCCATTAAAACGCCGAACAGCAAACTGGAGCCCAAACTTTTACTGAAATGTTCGGGTTCGGGTCCGGGGTCAAAAAATCCTAAAGTTCAGTACGAACCCGAACTTTACAGTTCGGGTTCGCTCAACCCTAGTCCCGGGTTATAAGTGATGTATCCCAAGGTTCAGTGCTGGGTCCTTTATTATTTAATTTATTTATTAATGATATCAAGGATCGGATTATGAGCATAATTTCTATTTTAGCAGATGACACCAAGCTATGTAGTACTGTGCAGTCTAAGGAAGATGTACAAAAACCACAAGCTGATTTTGACATCAACTTGGCAAATAAAGTTCAATGTGGATAAATGTAAAGTTCTGCATCTGGGTAGTAATAATCTACGTGCATCATATGTCCTAGGGGAAGTAACACTGGTAGAATCACTTTTCAAGAAGAATTTGGATGTATTTGTAGATCGTAGATTAAATAACAGCATACAATGTCAATCAGCTGCTTGTAAGGCTAGCAGGATATTGTCATGTATTAAGTGAGGCATGGACTCGCAGGACAGGGATGTAATATTACCACTTGTACCACTTTACAAAGCGTTGGTGCGGCCTCACCTGGAATATGCAGTTCAGTTCTGGGCACCAGTCCATAGAAAAGATGCCCTGGAGCTGCAAAAAGTACAGAGGAGAGCGACTAAATTGTTGAGGGGCCTGGAGGCTTTTAGGAAATATTAAAAGAATTTAATTTATTTCGTCTTTTTTTAATTTTTTTTATTAACAATTGTTATTGTTTTTGAGATCAATCACCGAAGAGATAAAAAGGCACATTACATCGAATATGTATACAAAGCTTATGCTCGATGAGATAATAATGATATGACAACTTCGGTGGAACCTGAGTTACAGAAAAGACTGCATAGGTAAATTAGAGCCTGGTGAGAGGCCCAAAAATGAAATAAACATATTATAATGCAATATTTCAAAATAGTACAAAAAACTAAGAACAAAAGGGCATGATTGATAAAATATAAGCCATTTAGCCACAGATAGGGCATAATATAATAAGCAGACATTCAGAGACATGATGGTACGTAAGGGTACGGAAGAAAGGTCAAAGGAACCTTCTGTATTGTTTCCAAGGGGACCAAATAGCAATAAAAGAGGACCGGGAACAGAGCTCCCAGTGAGAGAGTTCTTCTACCTTATAAATCTGGTCTAGTCTTTGGACCCACTTTGCCACATCTGGGACCTCAGGAGAAAGCCAAGAAGATGCTACCAGAAGTCTGGCAGCAACTAATAGCATAAGGTACAGAGCTCTTCTCCATTTGTTTAAACTTCTAAGGCCCAAGCTGAGGAGAGTTAGGTCGGGGGAGCAGGAAAGGGTAGTTTGAAAAATATGATTGCATGATGAGTTTTTACTATAGTACGCCACCAGTCATTGATGGTTTGACACTGCCACCAGATGTGGAAGAAAGAGCCTTTGGAAGTCTGGCATCTCCAACATAAGTTGGAGCTATTTGGAAAATAGAGAGAAATTGATTCAGGAGTCTTGTACCATCTCATCAGAATTATGTAGCCATTTTCTTGAATACGTACACACCTAGATATTTTGTGAGAGGTCAAAAAGGCAGTAGAAACCTCTGTAAGAGACAAAAAATGACCTAAATCTCTCTCCCAAGTTCCAATTATTGCGAGATACAGGAGTTTTCAAGCCGCTATATATAATTGAGATGGCTCTTTTAGGAGGGAATTTTGCACCAAGTGTTATGTCAAACCAGGAACACAGGGGCTGTAAAGGAGACATTTTAAGGAGAGAAATGACTTCTGAGTTGAGGAAACTCTGTAGAAATGTGAGAGTTGTGGAGTTCCCCCAGCCTTCGATGAAGTCTTACAGGGGTCTGACACATCCTTCATTATTTAGAAATTCTGATAAAGGTGTAGTTGAGATTATGATTGAGGTAGGGCAACTCTCCTTCAAAGCCTTAGGAGCTAAATCCATTATATCGTCTAGGGCGAGGAGGGGTGAGGGGATTGTTAATAGCTTATTGTGTGAGGAGAACCAATCCCATACTGATGTACTTTGAATCATGGAGTTTGGGATTTTCTGTAGTAACGGGAGGGTTTTGCCTGATAGTAGGAGAGCTCGGCGAGAGGAGGGGAAAAAGGTATTTTCCATATGGACCCAGGCTTTGTGGGGGGGAGATCTGATCCAATCTACTACTCAGACTAGATGTATGACTCTCATGTACATTTCTGGGTCAGGAAGGCCAATTCCTCCTAAACATTTAGGTTTGGTCAGAGTATCGAAGAAGATCCTAGAACGCCGTCCTTTCCAGATAAACTTATGAATTGCTTTATTGAAGGTAATGAAAAAGGATTTGGGGATTTTGATTGGGAGAGATTGCATTAGATAAGTCAGTCTGGGTAGTACCAGTGCAGATACCATGTTTTTTCTGCCAAACCAGGAGAGGTATGGGAGATCGAATGAGTCAATCTGGGCAACCATAGAGTGTAAGAGTGGTAGGTAATTGAGTTTATATAAGTCTGCGGTGTTAGGGGAGATCTTCACGCCTAAGTATGTTAGTTGTTGTGTGGACCAATTGAATGGAGAATGAGATTAGAGAGACCTAAGAGCAGTCAGGGAGAACCCCTATGAAGGAGTTGAGATTTGGCAGGGTTGAATTTAAAATTGGAGACGGAACCAAATAGTAATGATAGAATAGGTGGAAGGGATTTTTTCGGGGTTGTCGTGAGGATCAGGAGGTCATCAGCAAAAGCTGCCAGTTTAATTTCTCGATCCCCAACACAAAGACCTACAATATCTTTTTGTTGTCTTAAGGCTTGTAACAGTGTTTCCATGACCAGTATGAAGATGGGGGGAGAGAGGGGACAACTCTGTCTAGTGCCATTTTTAATGCGGAAGAAGGGAGATAGTGTCACGGCCACGGTTTTGGCCGTGACTCCTTGGGAGCCGCATACTGTTGCCCGCGGTTTTGGGTTGTAGTGTCAACCGCAGCTTGAGGCATAATGTTGTTGGCCTCAGGTGCGGTTGCCGCGGACAACAGCTATGTGTGCGGTTCCTTTGGAGTTATGTGCACGTTTGTATGCACTTTTGTATGTCTGTGTGCACTCTGTTTTGTGTGTGGTGTGCACTGACATCTTCCCTTCACTGTGGTTGCCCGTGGCAACGTTTGGTTGTATGTATACATGTGGTGGCAGTGTCCCGGCCTTCGGGCTGACTCCCAGGACACGCTTGCCACCCATGTCGTTGCCTGCGGCAACAGCCACAGTGTGTTTGTAGTTTTGACACTTCCCCTTTAAGTTATGTTTTCCCTTCTGTGGTATTGGAAGGGTTAACTCCCTTTCTGTGTGTCTGAGTCACGGGGTGTGTCTGACTGTTGGGTGTGGCCTCTTGGCCCTATAAAGCCTCAGTTGTAGGCAGTAGCCAGAGAGGGTGTTTCAGCCATGCTGGCTGTAGACATCCTCCTGGTTACTTACCAACTGCCAGTGGGGGCCAACCTTCTGGTCATAAGCTTTTATATGTCCTTTGGTGTCTGAAGATGTGTTTGCTTTATGTTGTTTTATTGCACCTGTGGTCCTGGGTTCCCGTGTGTTGTATGTTTGTGTGCTGAGTCCTGCTGTCTGTGGGCAGTACACCCACATGGGTTCCAGGCTTGGTTGTCTGTGGCAGGTCAGTGTGATGTTTGTGGCAAGTACCTGCCACTGCCACAGGTTGCACTTGTTCTCCCTTCCTTGCAGCTTGGCCAGTTAGACTCCTGTTCCTCCGTATCCAGAAGGAACAGGATGTCTTACTCTGACTCCTAGCCTAGGGACCGGCGGAGGGCGAGTAGGGATCCGAGGTTCCTGCGCATGGGTCCTCCTACCTTCAAGGTCGGCCCATGCAGGTAGGAGTTAGGGTCAGGTTAGGGACGCTGTTAGGAGGTGACCTGCTCCCTAATCCTGTTCGTCCTGGTCAAGCAGCGACCATCATCCTCCGGCACACGGCTGAGGGTTTCCCCCATCCTCAGCCGTGACAGATAGGATGCCAGTTACTGACACAGACGCCGAGGAAGAATGATACATAGCCATAACCGCATTAGAGAATTGCTCTGGGATATAGAACCTGGCAAGAGTGAGCCTAATATATGACCAGTCTATTCTGTTGAAGGCTTTCTCGGCGTCTGTGCCAAGCATGACCAATGGGACTGACTTGTGAGATGAAAAGTATAGGGCATTTAAAATTTTCATTACATTGTCTTTCCCCTCTCTTCCTTTCACAATTCCTACCTGATCCGGATGGACTAAAGAGGGGAGTAGCTGCTGCAACCTATTAGCTAACATTTTAGCCAATAGTTTGAGGTCAGTGTTTAGTAAAGAAATGGGACGGTAGTTAGAACAAAATGATGGGTCTTTACCAGGTTTAGGGATAATCGTTATGGTGGCTCTAGTCATGTCGGCTGAAACAGGAATGTTAAGTAAAGCTCTGTTACAAACAGGGAGAAAGTGGTTTAGAAGTGTGTCTGAAAAGGAGCGGTAATAAGACAAAGGAAGACCATCTGTTCCTGGGCATTTCCCTGTAGGGGAGGACTTGAGCACCTCCATTAGGTCTGACAGGGTAAATGGAGCAGCAAGCGTAGCTTGTTGGACAGATGAGAGAGCTTGGAGATTTAATGTTTTGAGAAAGGAAGAGATGTTGTGTTCTTTGTCGTAACGAGGGTCTGTAAGAGGGGGAGAGGTTGTAGAGGGATCCATATGAGAGCTTCAATTGTTCTGCGATATCTTCTAATTTAAATAATGCAGTACTAGAAGGGGCAGTTATGCTTTGAACATAATTCACAAGCCTTCTACGCTTGATTCTCTGCATTTGAAATTTTGTGGCTTTGTCTCCATGAGCAAAGATTTTTTGTTGGGATGATAAGAAGAACCTAGCAGAACGTTCATTGAGTAGGTTCTTTAGTTCAGTTTTAAGGGATGTCAATTCAGACAGATGGAGCTGAAGCAGAGAGATTTTATGGGTTTCCTAAAGAGTTTATCCGTGAGAGGAGGGAGTTTCGTTTTTTTCAGATTCTTTTTTTAGAAAGGAGCGAAGACTAATAATTTGGCCTCTGATATAGACTTTACAATAGACATTTACATTAGGGGAGATGGAGGGGGTTTGATTAATGGTAAAGTATTCTCTCAGGAGAGATGATATTCGGTTTTTGTGAAGATCATTACCCAGAAAAGACTCGTTGACCCTCCAGCATGATGACCTAACCGGTCCCTGGGGATGATGGAGGGTGCAAAAGATGGGTGCATGGTCGGAAAGCGTCATGGCCCCTAATTGAGCTGAGGAACAGAGTTGTAGATGCTCCTTCGACACCAGTATATAGTCAATTCTGCTGTAAGAGTTGTTGGCTGAGGAATAGAACGAATAGTCAATGAAATTTGGGTTCAAACATCTCCATACATCTACAAGCCCAAGGTTAAACAATCTAGCCAGAGTAGCACGGATCGCCCTAGATGATAAGGCAGACTTCTTTGAGAAGGTGTCAAACAGAGGGTTAAGGGCTAAATTTAGATCCCCGGCTAAAATATGGATTCCCTCCCTATGTTTCTCCACTAATGAAAGAAGGTCAGCAATCCACCGGGGTTGGTCAGCATTGTCACGAGGGTGTCAAGAGCCACGCCTGACTCCGTTATACCTGGGGTCAGGAAGTCGCAGCGGGTGGCTGCGCACTCTATGTATAAAGATAGTGCTGATTCTTAATGGTAGCTTTCTGGGTTTGCCTTGCAACCCTTTTAGGCTCACTCAGGGGTCCGTAGCTCCTTTTCCTCAGCTGTTTCTTGTCCAGCACTCCCAACCTCCTTATATTCCCCTCTCCCACTTCTCTGGTTGCCAGATATAGAGCTTCCTGCCTGGACTTCTATACTGACCCACTGGAGCTGTGTAGCTGTGTTCCCTGGTTGTTGTTCCAGAACGTTACCCTCCGGATCCCTGTTGGACTTTTGTTGTCTGCTGTTGTCGTCCACCTGGGATTATATGTTTTGTCTGTGTTGTCTGTCCTCTCCTTGGTGTTTTCCTTTTAGTGTCAGTGGTGCGGACTAGTGTTCCCACCGCCCCATTCACTACGTAGGGCTCATCTTAGGGAAAGCCAGGGTTTAGGCACGTGATCGGCGTACGGGTGAGGAACCCGTCTAGGGACGTCAGGGCAGTCAGGTGCCAGCCGCAAGGTGAGTCAGGGGTCACCACCTTTCCCTCTCCCTTGGACAGGGCCTTCCCATTTCCCTCCCTTTGCGTGACGCCGGTCATGACAAGCATTGGGTGCATAGGCGTTAACAAAGGTGTAGAGCGACTGGCCTACACGACCTTTCAAGATAATGTAACGACCATCTGGGTCTTGGATATGATTTAGATATGAGAAGGGGATGCCCCTGCGAAACCCAATACTGACTCTCCCCGTGAAGCTGCGCCATTTGCACCGCAATGGTACCATATCAGGAATTTAGAAAAGGAAAGGTTGGGACAATTGTTATGTTTATAGTGGGTCTCTTGGAGAAACACAACCAAGCATATTTCCTTCCATAGAAGGGAGAATATTTGGCAACGTTTAGAGGGAGACCTTAGACCCTTTACATTGTAGGATACTACATTTAAGTCAGCCATATCTCATCTGGTCAATGGCAAGAAATGATGCTGAGTACAAGTATTGTGGCAAATATGAAAAGCCCAACATTATAACTAAGGAAAAAAACAACTGAAACTGATAACCATATTGAAGTGTTCAGTACCATAGTGAGTAGCTGTATAGATGGTAATAAAGAACTAGGAGGGGGGAGGGTGAAAAGTAAATCACATGAAACCTGCAACAAAGTGGGGAATTATAATCACAAAGGACAACATATCACAGAATGGGGGCTGGAAGGGAGACAATAGGAGAAGCAAAATAAAAGTAAGAGGACACAAGTGGAAAGAGGCGGCTAGGGAAGGGAGAGATACTGGGGACAGAAGGTAAGACAGAAAAAACGGCCCCACTGGTTACCCAGCACAGGTATAGAGAAGAGGTGGGCTGAGGTAGAATCAGATCAGATCAGAGATCCCTGAGGGGATTAAACAATGAGTTAGATAAAGATAAATCAGGAACCATTATTAGAAGCATGCGGCTTCTTAGGAGTTGCAGAGTCCTTGTTCTTCTTGGACCTTTGTTTCTTTGGAGTGGTAGAAAGTTCCCAGGGTTGAAGGACTGGAAGAGATGGTAAGGAGGAGATGTCCTGAACTTTATCCCAGTCTAGTATATCCAGCGGAGCAATTTCCTGCACATTGAAAGCTTCTGGGAGATCCGAAAAAGAAGAAATGTTGATCCTCTTACCGGAGACTATAAACAAAAGTACAAATGGGAAGGACCATCTGTAAGGAATCTGTCTCTCTTTGAGGAGGGACGTGAGGGGTCGCAGGGTTCTTCTCTTTTGTAGGGTGGATGGAGATAGGTCTTGATAGATCTGTATAGGGGCCTCTTCCAGGAAGATGGATGGCGCAGCTCTGGCCGCTTTGAGTATTGCCTCCTTATCCTGAAAATTTCGGAAGCGGCTAATAATGCCTCTTGATGGATCATTTTCTTTAGGGTGCAGGCGTAGTGCTCAATGTGCCTTTTCTATAAATCAGCATAGAAGGATCAAAGTCTATGGTTGGATGTCGTGGGCCACCTCCTGTATTTTGGAGTAAATAGGGTTTAAAGCCTCTTCCAGGGCTTGCTTAATAAAGTGACGAGAGATCGGGAGGTTTTCTGACTCACTGGCCTCTCCGGAATCGTCCTCGCAGTTGGAATGGGCCGAAGTGCGGGAACATGCTATGTTGCTGAGAGACGCAGCCATCTTAGGATCTTTAGTTGATCCAGCTGCCTGTTGTTTCTTTAAGAATGTAGTCATGTCCGACACAACGGGGGACACTTTAGCTTGTGGGGTAGGATCCCCGTGCTTGGGTCCACCGTATTTGACCATTTTGTGATCTGTTAGCTTAAAAATGCCATCCCCACAGCAGGTTGAAAGCAGGAGCTTCAGCCAGACGCAGCCATTCAGCCTAAATTTATTTAGTCTTGAGAAGAGACATCTAAGGGGGACATTATTAACCTATACAAATATATAAATGGGCCATACAAAAAATATGGTGAAAAGCTGTTCCATGTAAAATGCCCTAAAAAGACAAGTAGGCACTGCCTGCGACTAGAGAAGAAAAAGTTTAGTCTCCAGAGAGGTCAAGGCTTCTTTCTGTAAGAACTGTGAATCTATGGAATAGTCTACCTCAAGACGTGGTCACAACAGTAACAGTGGGCAGTTTTATGAAGGACTCACTCGCATTAAACTAAAATTTGCGTCCCCACTTATCCCTTGGTTGAACTTGATAGATTTATGTCTTTTTCCAACCATATTAACTATGTAACTATGTAATAGTTGCATTTCTTCTGCAACAAGGTACCTCTAAATTTAATAAAGTCTATCTGCTCCTGAAAGAGATGTTTCTAAATGTATCCTCACTGTTTGCATAGATCTATGTCTACAACTTTGTACGTGGAAATATGGAGCATGGAAAATAAAAATAAAATATTATCCATGGCTTTGGTATACAGACACACGGTCAATATACTGTAATCATGTTTATACATCTTGTAGACCATCTGTTCATTTGGTGAGACATCTCCTGGTCTTCATGTTCGCCATAGAAGAAATAAACAGAAGATCTGACCTCTTACCTAATATCACTCTGGGATACAAGATCTATGACTCCGGTGTGTTAGAACATAAAGCTGTACAGAGTGTACTGAGTATACTGTCAGGACGAGAAGAAGCCGTCCCCAACTACAGCTGTGATGAGAAGAACAAAGTGGTGGCTTTTATCGGACACTTGATGTCTTCCCCCAGTCTGTCCATAGCGGAGGTAACTGGGATCTATGGCTATCCTCAGGTAAAAAAAGGACAAACACTTGCAATATACTTTTCTTATACAGTGGACTGAAGGTGAGGGGAAGGTTGTGAAACAAGGGAGTCAGTCACACGCTGGCAATACACAGGGAGAACATACAAACTCCATGCAGAGGTTGCCCCTGGTTACATTTGCTGCCCAGTAACATTGTTACAGTATACTGCTGAAAAACATCTAAAAACAAATTGTAAAATCCTTAAAAGGCATCTTGCACACAACCGTATGGCTTTTTCAGTGTTTTGCGGGCCGTGTATAATGGATCCTTTTTTCATATATATTTTTTTCAGTAGTATTTCCGGTTCCATTCCGTTTTTACATTCCGTTTGGTTTCCTTTTTTTGCTGACTGCAAATGGCAGCAGAAGAATGGCATATACAGTATAAAGTAATTACATAAAAAAATTGGGCTGGGCATAACATTTTCAATAGATGGTTCCGCAAAAACGGAATGGCTACGGAAGACATACGGATGCATTCCGTATGCACGGAACGTGATTTGTGGGCAATAATAGGACATGTTCTATCTTTCAACAGAACAGAAAAAACTGAAAAACGGAATGGATACGTACATTCTGTTTTTCTTGTAATGAAATGGTTCCGTATAAGGACCGTATACGGAATGCAAAAAACAGCCCTTAAACGGAAAAAAAACGTGTGCAAGAGGCCTAATAGAGATAAAGCATGAAAACTGAGCAGCTAAACTTACCTGCAAACATATATGTCATAAGTTAATCAAATACAACCACTGTGGGTTAGCTTTGTTCACATGGCTTTTTTTTAGGCCAGTTTTAAAGATTTTTCACCTGAAAAAAGCATAGCAGCCCAATGTTTCCTTAAAGTGTACAGTACACACACTTCATTTTTGGGGTTGCTGATGTTTTTTTTATTTTTTATCTAATGATGTGTAGAGATATCGCGAACATAAAATTTTCCGTGCGCGAACGGTGGACGCAAATTTTTGCAAATGTTCGCGAACGGGCAAACCGGGCGAACCGCCATAGACTTCAATAGGCAGGCGAATTTTAAAACTCACAGAGACTCTTTCTGGCAACAAAAGTGATGGAAAAGTTGTTTCAAGGGGGCTAACACCTGGACTGTGGCATGCCGGAGGGTGATCCATGGCAAAACTCCCATGGAAAATCACGTAGTCGACGCAGAGTCAGGTTTTAATCCATAAAGGGCATAAATCACCTAACATTCCTAAATTGTTTGGAATAATGTGCTTTAAAACATCAGGTATGATGTTGTATCGATCAGGTAGTGTATGGGTTACGCCCGCTTCACAGTGACAGACCAAACTCCCCGTTTAACACACCGCAAACAACCGCAAACAGTCCATTTGCACAACCGCAAACTCCCCATTTGCACAAGGTTGGATACCAAGCTAGCCATGTCCTGTTCCTTGTTCTCATTGATGTCATTGAAGGTCTCTTCCTCCACCCAGCCACGTACAACACCAAGGGTTCCCAAAAGGTGACAACAAGCCCCCTGGGACACCTGCTGTGGTTGGTCTTCCACCTCCTCAAAGCCACCTTCCTCCTCTGACTCCTCTTCTTCAGACTCCTCTCTCTGCGTTGCCGCAGGTCCAGCAATCGACGACGACAAGGCTGCTTCTGGTGGTGATGGTGACCACAACTCTTCTTCTTCATGCTCAACTGCGGCCTGATCCAGCACTCTTCGCAGGGCACGCTCCAGAAAAAACGCATATGGGATGAGGTCGATGATGTTGCCTTGGGTTTGACTGACCAGGTTTGTCACCTCCACAAAAGGACGCATGAGCCTACAGCCATTGTGCATGAGCGTTCAGTAACGCGGCCAAAAAATACCCAGCTCCGCAGAGGCTGTCCTCTTTTTTTTTAATTAAAAAAAATCTGTTCTTAACAGTTTAATCTCTGTTTTGTCCCCTATCAGGGGACGTGTATGGAATAGATTTTAGGAATCGGGAGATGGAAAAAGATGCTTGGTCGGTCCTCTTACTTCCAATTTGGGGCACTGCACGTACGCCTTGCAATGTTCTGTGCCACCAGATATGAGTGGTGTGTTTAAGCAGTATTCCTATCAGTTTAATCCCTGTTACGTCCCCTATCAGGGGACGTGTATGGAATAGATTTTAGGAACCGGGAGATGGAAAAAGATGCTTAGTCGGTCCTCTTACTTCCAATTTGGGGCACTGCGCGTGCGCCGTGTAATGTACTGTGCAATCCCAATATGAGTTGTGTGTTTAAGTACTATTCCTATCAGTTTAATCCCTGTTACGTCCCCTATTATTATTATTATTATTATTATTATTATTATTATTATTATAATTAGATGTGTTAAGTAGTACTATTCCTATCAGTTTAATCCCTGTTATGTCCCCTATCAGGGGCCGGTGTATGAAATAGATTTTAGGAACCGGGAGATGGAAAAAGATGCTTGGTTGGTCCTCCTAGTTCCAATTTGGGGCACTGCGCGTGCAATGTACTGTGCCACCAGGTATGAGTGGTGTGTTAAGTAGTACTATTCCTATCAGTTTAATCCCTGTTACGTCCCCTATCAGGGGACGTGTATGGAATAGATTTTAGGCAACCGCAAAGAGTTGTCAATAGTTGACACACTCATGACATAAATTTTATTCCTCTATGCGTCAATCTTGGTGTAGTGATGACTGCTCGTGCGCACGTCTGGGAGATTGCAGGCGATGGGGGTTTTTCAAAGCCTATGGTCGTGCTGAGGTAGTTCAGTGACAGTTAAGTGACCCAGAAAACAATGATTCTACAGTGTTGGCCCATTGTTGGCCTAGTAGGCTTTAATGATCACCTTAGATGATCACAAAGAAAATTAATGTTTTTTCTATGCAAAATTATCCAGCCGATCGCTTTTGGTCTGTTCACAATGAAGAAACGACCTTATCATCTGGGGTGTGCCAACATTGCCATTGCCAACACACTCATAGAGGTGGTCGCTTCATTGAGATACGCAAGCCCCTTCACCACAAGGTAACGATCACAAAGGGGAATTGACACATGTATGTGCCTTTTTTTCTGTTTTGTTTTTGCAGCCACAGTGCAGCACTAGAGGACAGAAAAATTGATGTTTTCCAGGCAGAAAGTGCACTAAAACATTTTGGCTTGAACCCTAGTTGGTGGCAGATAAGTCACGCAAGTCATCCGGCATGCATAGATAAAATACAGCAGCGTGTGGACCATTTTTAGCCCAAGGCAGCTCATCTCATCAGGCCTTTATTAGTCAAATGTATCGCCCACTGTCAGTCCCTTCGGGATCCATGCCTCATTCATCTTAATAAAGGTGAGGTAATCTAGACTTTTTTGACCTAGACGACTTCTCTTCTCAGTGACAATACCTCCTGCTGCACTGAAGGTCCTTTCTGACAGGACACTTGAAGCGGGGCAGGCCAGAAGTTCTATTGCAAATTGGGATAGCTCAGGCCACAGGTCAAGCCTGCACACCCAGTAGTCAAGGGGTTCATCGCTCCTCAGAGTGTCGATATCTGCAGTTAAGGCGAGGTAGTCTGCTACCTGTCGGTCGAGTCGCTCTCTGAGGGTGGACCCCAAAGGGCTGTGGCGATGCGTAGGACTTAAAAAGCTCTGCATGTCCTCCATCAACAACACGTCTGTAAAGCGTCCTGTCCTTGCCGGCATGGTCGTGGTAGGAGGATTACTTTCACCTCTTCCCCTGTTAGATTCCCGTTGTGCTGTGACATCACCCTTATATGCTGTGTAAAGCATACTTTTTAATTTATTTTGGAACTGCTGCATCCTTTCCGACTTGCGGTAATTCAGTAACATTTCAGGCACTTTCTGCTTATACCGAGGGTCTAGTAGCGTGGCCACCTAGTACAGGTCGTTCTCCTTCAGCCTTTTTATACGAGGGTCGCTCAACAGGCACGACAGCATGAAAGACCCCATTTGCACAAGGTTGGATGCCGAGCTACTCATGTCCCGTTCCTCATCCTCAGTGATCTCACTGAAAGTCTGTTCTTCCACCCAGCCATGTACAACACCATGGGTACCAGATAGGTGACAACGAGCACCCTGGGATGCCTGCTGTGGTTGGTCTTCCTCCTCTTCCTCAAAGCCACATTCCTCCTCTGACTCCTCTTCCTCAGACTCCTCTTCCAGCGTTGCCACAGGTCCAGCAAGCGATGCTGATAAGGCTGTTTCTGGTGGTGATGGTGACCACAACTCTTCCTCTTCCTCTTCATTGATGGTTGCTTCAGGGAGTACCACACTTCCATGGAGAACTAAATTTATATCCCAATTTAGCCACTGACAATCGGATAAAAAACTGGTTCTCAGACTTGAGTCACTAAAACGAAAAAAAAAAATGTTCAAAAATATTATTTTGTAGAACTAAAATAAATAAAAAAAGTTGACATATTGGGTATCGCCGCGTCCGTAAGAAACTGCTCTATAAAAATAACCCCTCAGATGAACACGGTCAAAAAAATAGAATAAAAACGGTGCAAAAAATAGTTTTTTTTGTCACCTTACATCACAAAAATTGTAATAGCAAGCGATCAAAAAGCCATATGCCCCCCAAAATATTGCCAATAAAACAGTCCTCTCATCCCACAAAAAATAAGCCCCTACTTAAGATAATCGTCGGAAAAAAAAAGGACTCTTAGACTATGCAGATACCAAATTATTATTTTTTGTTTATAAAAAGATAATATAGTGTAAAACATAAATAAATAAAAAAGTATACATATTAGCTATTGCCACGTCCGTAAGAATCTGCTCTATAAAAATACCCCCCCAACCAAAAAATAATAATAAAAACGGTGCAAAAAAAGGTATTTTTTTGTTACCTTACATCACAAAAATTTTAATAGCAAGCGATCAAAAAAGTCATATGCCCCCCAAAATAGTGCCAATAAAACCATCCTCTCATCCCGTAAAAAATGAGCCCCTACCTAAGATAATCGGCTAAAAACAATAAAAAAAATGACTCTTAGACTATGGAGATACTAAAATGTTTTTTTTTTGTTTATAAAAAGATAATATAGTGTAAAACATAAATAAATTTAAAACAGTAGACATATTAGGTATCGCCGCGTCCGTAATAATCTGCTCTATAAAAATACCCCCCAACCCCTCAGATAAACACGGTCAAAAAAAGAAAAATAACGGTGCCAAAAAAGCTATTTTTTGGCAATTTTCCATTTTAATCCGTTTTTTTCCAGTAACAAAGCAAAGGTTAACAGACAAACAAAACGTAATATTTATTACCCTGATACTGCAGTTTACAGAAACACCCCATATGTGGTCGTAAACTGTTGTATGACCAAACGGCAGTGCGCAGAAGGAAAGGAACGCTGTATGGTTTCTGGAAGGCAGATTTTGATGGCCTTTTTTTTTTTGGCACCATGTCCCATTTGAAGCCCCCCTGATGCACCCCTAGAGTACAAACTCCATAAAAGCGACTGCATCTAAGAAACTAAACCCCTCAAGGTATTCAAAACAGATTTTACTAACTTTGTTAACCATTTACGTGTTCCTCAACAGTTTATGGCAAATGGAGATGAACTTTCTGAATTTCTATTTTTGGTAACCTTGCCTCACAAAAATGTAATATAGATAAACCAAAAATCATATGAACCCTAAAAATATTCCCAAGAAAACTGCCACCTTGTCCCGTAGTTTCCAAAATGGGGTCACTTTTATGGCATTTCTATTCTAGGGGTGCATCAGGGGGGCTTCAAATGGGACACAATGTAAATAAACCAGTCCAGCAAAATCTGCCTTTCAAAAACCATACGGCACACCTTTCCCTCTACGCTCTACTGTGTGCCTGTACAGTAGTTTACAGACACATATGGGGTGTTTCTGCAAACTACAGAATCAGGGCAATAAATATAGCATTTTATTTAGCTGTTAACCCTTGCTTTGTTACTGGAAAAAATTTATTAAAATTGAAATATTGCCCAAAAATCTAAATTCTAAAATTCTATCTCCATTTGCCATTAACTCTTGTGGAATACCTAAAGGGTTAACTACATTTGTAAAATCAGTTTTGAATACCTTGAGGGGTGTAGTTTCTTAGATTGGGTCACTTTTATGGAGTTTCTACTCTAGGGGTGAATCAGGGGGGCTTCAAATGGGACATGGTGTAAATAAACCAGTCCAGCAAAATCTGCCTTCCAAAAACCATACGGCGCACCTTTCCCTCTACGCCCTACTGTGTGCCCGTACAGTAGTTTACGGCCACATATGGGGTGTTTCTGCAAACTACAGAATCAGGGCAATAAATATAGCATTTTGATTGGCTGTTAACCTTGATTTCTTACAGGAAAAAATGGATTTAAATGGAATTTGCCAAAAAATCTAAATTCTTAAATTTCATCTCCATTTGACAATAACTCTTGTGGAAAACCTAAAGGGTTAACAACGTTTGTAAAATCAGTTTTGAATACCTTGAGGGGTGTAGTTTCTAGAATGGGGTCATTTTTTGGATGGTTTCTATTATGAAAGCCTCACAAAGTGAAGTAGACATGATCCAAACATGAAGTAGACATATGGGGAATGTAAAGTAATAACTATTTATGGAGGTATTACTATGTATTATAGAAGTAGAGAAATTGAAACTTTTGGGTAAATTTTGTATTTTTTTATAAATAAAAATGAATTTTTTAGACTTCATTTTATCACTGTCATGAAGTACAATATGTGACAAAAAACAATCTCAGAATGGCTAGGATAAGTAAAAGCGTTTTAAAGTTATCACCACTTAAAGTGACACTGGTCAGATTTGCAAAAAATGGCCTAGTCCTTAAGGTGAACTATGGCTGTGTCCTTAAGGAGTTAAGGACTATTGTGTGGGGGATCAGCAATATCTATTTTTAGCGCATCCTGCGCTAAATAGCATGCAAAAGTTAGGCCGCTGCAGACAGTGACATTAGCTTCGCCCCATCTCCTGTGTAAAGTGTGCGGATCTAAAAAATATCAGTGACCTCCAGTGTACTTTTTCCGTAGACGGTGTCCGTTGCGGACAGTGACATTAGCTTCGCCCCATCTCCTGTGTAAAGTGTGCGGATCTAAAAAATATCAGTGACCTCCAGTGTACTTTTTCCGTAGACGGTGTCCGTTGCGGACAGTGACATTAGCTTCGCCCCATCTCCTGTGTAAAGTGTGCGGATCTAAAAAATATCAGTGACCTCCAGTGTACTTTTTCCGTAGACGGTGTCCGTTGCGGACAGTGACATTAGCTTCGCCCCATCTCATGTGTAAAGTGTGCGGATCTAAAAAATATCAGTGACCTCCAGTGTACTTTTTCCGTAGACGGTGTCCGTTGCGGACAGTGACATTAGCTGCACCACATCTGCAGTGTAATATGTGCGCTGAAAAAACTGTATCTGTGACATTCAGTGTACTTTTCCAATAAACGGTGTCCGCTGCGGACAGTTACATTACCAGGGCCACATTTAAAGTGTAACGTGTGCGTTTAAAAAATTATCTGTGACATACAGTGTACTTTTCCAATAGACGGTGTCCACTTCTGACCGTGACATTACCAGGGCCACATCTCCAGTGTAACGTGTGCCCGCCTTATACCAACATCTGTCCCGTAAAAAATCACACGTGCCCTGTTCAACGCAGTTAAAGTATTTTAATAGGGTACTCATTCCAATAACAGGGCCTCTTAAGAGTCCTGTATTGTTATTTATCGTCACTACCTTCCCAAGTCGGGAGTGGGTAATTGGCGCGACTGCTGCCTTCCTTGGATGTGGTAGCCGTTTCTCAGGCTTTCTCTCCAGAATCAAACCCTGATTCCCTGTTACCCGTGGTCACCATGATAGGCGCAGAACGTACCATCGAAAGTTGATGGGGCAGACATCCAAATGGATCGTCGACGTCACGGGGACGTGCAATCAGACAGAAGTTATCTAGAGTGAACAAAGCGGCCGCAGTCAGCTCACCAGTAGTGTTGATCATGAAAATTTGTGAATATTTCGAATATAGTGATATATATATTCGTAATTTCGAATATTCAATTTTTTTTTTTATCAGTACACATGATCCCTCTCTGCTTCTAGCTTGTGGGCCAATGAGAAGGCTGCAGTATATTTGACTTTAGGAGTAGTATTGTTTGCGAATTTTCAACTTACAACTATTAGACAAAGAAGATTATAGCACTATATTAGCTAAATTGCTCTATATTCGTTTTTTTTCTTCGAATATTCGCTATATTGCTATAACTTAGTTTTTTCGAATATTCATAATATTCTAAAACAAGAATATATAGCAATATAGCGAATATTCGGAAAAAAAAAACTAATATAGAGCAATTTAGCTAATATAGTGCTATAATCTTCTTTGTCTAATAGTTGTAATTTTTTTCTCATCTGAAGTTCAGATTGGAAAAAAATTACAACTATAAAAAAAAAAATATTATAGCACTATATTAGCTAAATTGCTCTATATTCGTATTTTTTCGAATATTCTCTATATTGCTATATATTATTGTTTTAGAATATTACGAATATTCGAAAAAACAAAGTTATAGCAATATAGCGAATATCCGAAAAAAAATAAAACAACTATAGAGCAATTTAGCTAATATAGTGCTATAATCTTTTTTTATTAATAGTTGTCATTTTTTTCCAATCTGAACTTCAGATGAGAAAAAAATTACAACTATTAGACGAAGAAGATTATAGCACTATATTAGCTAAATTGCTCTATATTCGTTTTTTTTTTGAATATTCGCTATATTGATATATATTTTATTTTAGAATATTACGAATATTCGAAAAAACAAAGTTATAGCAATATAGCGAATATTCGAAAAAAACTAAACGAATATAGACAATTTAGCTAATATAGTGCTATAATCTTTTTTTTTAATAGTTGTAATTTTTTTCCAATCTGAACTTCAGATGAGAAAAAAATTACAACTATTAGACAAAGAAGATTATAGCACTATATTAGCTAAATTGCTCTATATTCGTTTTTTTTTTTCGAATATTCGCTATATTGCTATATATTCTTGTTTTAGAATATTACGACTATTCGAAAAAACGAAGTTATAGCAATATAGCGAATATTCGAAAAAACAAAAACAAATATAGAGCAATTTAGCTAATATAGTGCTATAATCTTCTTTGTCTAATAGTTGTAAGTTGAAAAATTTGCAAAAAAATTTTGCATTACGAAAACTCGCATATTACACGATCATTACGTAGCCGATTTTTCGAGTTAAAAAATCGTCGAATATAACGAATATTCGAATTTGCCAATATTCGACGAATATTCTACAAAATATTCGCGAAATATCGCAAATTCGAATATGACCCCTGCCGCTCATCACTACTCACCAGCAGGCCCTCACCTACAATCTTGAACAGGGTCAGCTCACCAGCAGGCCCTCACCTACAAGTCCAGTCTCACTATCCAAGAGTCTGGTCAACACAATCCTCACCGCCGGGGGTCACGTAACTAGTTAGCATGGAGGAGTCTCGTTCGTTATCGGCAACTAAGAACGGCCATGCACCACCACCCACAGACTCAAGAAAGAGCTATAAATCTGTCAATCCTTTCCGTGTCCGGGCCAGGTGAGGTGTCCCGTGTTGAGTCAAATTAACCCGCAGGCTCCACTCCTGGTGGTGCCCGTCCATCAATTCCTTTAAGTTTCAGCTTTGCAACCATCCTCCCCACGGAACCCAAAGACTTTGGTTTCCTGGAAGCTGCTCGACGGGTCATGGGAATAATTCCGCCGGATGGCCGGTCGGCATCATTTATGGTCGGAACTACGATGGTATCTGATCGTCTTTGAACCTCCGACTTTCGTTCTTGATTAATGAAAACATTGTGGCAAATGCTTTCGCTGTGGTTCGTCTTGCGCAGGTCGAAGAATTTCACCTCTAGCGGCGCAATACGGATGCCCCCGGCTGTCCCTCTTAATCATGGCCCCAGTTCCGAAAACCAACAAAATTTTTGGCAGCACTTTTTATACAAGTAAATATACAGGAAAGAATGTTTCCTAACAATTTGTCCTCTAAAATCTATTTTATCTTTGGTTTTGTGCGTCATATTGTCAGTCTGTAAAAGTGGCGTACTACTCAGACAACATCGTTCCTAGCAGCGACCTGGGAGTCCAAGATGCATGCAGACATCCTCCCCATGCTCTTCCCAAACCATTTTGGTTGTGTTTCCATCAATTTCTGACCTTTTCCTATGAACCAGGCACCCTCACCTCTTCAGAGCAGGGTGTGCCTGGTTTAATGCTCTGGTTCTCCCCTTGACTTCCATTGTGCTCAGGTGCTCGGTAGAGCACCTGAGTATCCTGATGTGTTCGGCCCGAGCACTTTGGTGCTCGATCAACAATAACACATAGGGTTATCAGGAAAAAAAAGTGGTTGTTTTGAACAAATGTCTCTGATGCCTTAACAGGGCAAATGCCTGATTGTATTTAAACTAAATAATGGATTGTTATGAACAAACCTTAAAAAATTCTACCTTTTTTTGAGAGCAGCAAAGTACAGCAAGGCTGTGGAAAGAGCAGTATCAGCACAGCATGAAAATGATAAGACAGTGGATGTGTGAGTGGCTGTTTGGAGGTAGTGTTACTAGTAGTGGTAGCTGTGTTAAGGTAATTGTAGTAGCAGTAGAAAGAAAAGCAGAGTCAGTGACAGCAGTAGTCACACAGTACAAAAAAAGATAGAAGGCAGGTAGACAATAGAGATGTCGCGAACATAAAATTTTCCGTTTGCGAACGGCGAACGCTAATTTCTGCAAAATGTTTGCGAACGGGCGAACCGCCATAGACTTCAATAGGCAGGTGAATTTTAAAACCCACAGGGACTCTTTCTTGCCACAATAGTGATGGAAAAGTTGTTTAAAGGGGACTAACACCTGGTCTGTGGCATGCCGGAGGGGGATCCATAGCAAAACTCCCATGGAAAATTATGTAGTTGACGCAGAGTCAGGTTTTAATCCATAAATCACCTAACATTCCTAAATTGTTTGGAATAATGTGCTTTAAAACATCAGGTATGAAGTTGTATCGATCAGGTAGTGTAAGGGTTCACAGTGACAGACCAAACTCTGACAAACCAAACTCCCTGTTTAACGCACCGCAAACAACCGCAAACAGTCCATTTGCACAACCGCAAACTCCCCATTTGCCCAAGGTTGGATACCAAGCTAGCCATGTCCCGTTCCTTGTCCTCACTGATGTCATTGAAGGTCTCTTCCTCCACCCAGCCACGTACAACACCAAGGGTCCCCAAAAGGTGACAACAAGCCCCCTGGGACGCCTGCTGTGGTTGATCTTCCACCTCCTCAAAGCCACCTTCCTCCTCTGACTCCTCTTCTTCAGACTCCTCTCTCTGCGTTGCCGCAGGTCCAGCAATCGACGACGACAAGGCTGCTTCTGGTGGTGATGGTGACCACAACTCTTCCTCCTCATGCTCATCTACGGTCTGATCCAGCACCTTTTTCAGGGCACGCTCCAGAAAAAACGCATATGGGATGAGGTCGATGATGTTGCCTTGGGTTTGACTGACCAGGTTTGTCACCTCCGCAAAAGGACGCATGAACCTACAGCCATTGTGCATGAGCGTTCAGTAACGCGGCAAAAAAATACCCAGCTCCGTAGAGGCTGTCCTCTTTTTTTTTAAATAAAAAAAAAATCTGTTCTTACCAGTTTAATCTCTGTTTTGTCCCCTATCAGGGGCCGGTGTGGTGTATGGAATAGATTTTAGGAACCGGGAGATGGAAAAAGATGCTTGGTCGGTCCTCTTACTTCCAATTTGGGGCACTGCGCATGCGCCGTGCATTGTACTGTGCTACCCGATATGAGTGGTATGTTAACCCCTTCCCGACCGCAATCTGTATATATACGTGATAGCTGCACATACCCTGTGCAGCTACCACGTATATAGATGTCAAGCCAGCTCTTTAATCCAAGCGCTGCAAAGCGCTTGGATTAAAGCTTCTGCCCCTGTCCTGCTGCTGTCACAGACAGTATACAGTTCAGTAATGCCGGCAAGGGACCAATCAGAGTGGCCCCTTGCCGACAATCAATCCGATTGGTTAGTCTGTGCAGACTAACCAATCGGATTGCGGCAGTGAAAAAATGCCAGTTTCAGGCTCTGATTTGCGCTCTGCAGATCAGAGCCTGAAATCAGGTATTGTGTCCTCGTGCCCCCCCCCCGATCTGTGCCCCCCATGTGTGCCCCCCATGTGTGCCCCTTCAAGCCCCCCCTTGTGTCCACCTGCCGCTGAATATATCCGCTGCTTATCTCCTGTGGTCTGCCCCGCTCCCTGCCCCATACATTCCTCCTGCCCCCTCAATGCTGGCCGTGACTCACTCAATGCTGGCCCCTCAATGCTGCCCCCTTTGCAGCGCTGCCCCCATGCCGTGCGGTCCCCCTGCTGTGTGTGATGGCGGCGGCTCCATTCCTGAGCCGCGGCCATCAGCATTGAGTGTCAGCTCTATGCTGACACTCTGCTGTAACCCCATAGATGCCGCGGCAGCGGCATCCATGGGGTTAATAGAGGGAGGGGGCTCCCTCTCTCCACCATCGGGGGTGCTGCGCTGCGATTGCAGCGCCCGATGGTTGCCATGGCAACTGGACGCTTTGCAAGAGCATTGCAAAGTATAGTACAGCCATCAGCCCCACTGGATCTTCAAGATCCAAGAGGAACTTGATAAAAAGTGAAAATAATAAAAGTAAAAATAAATAAATAAATAAAAATGTAAAATTAAAAAAAGAAATAGCTTTTTCCTATAAAAAATGAAAAAAAAAAAATACACATATTAAGTATCACCGCGTCCGTAACGACCATCTCTATAAATATATCACATGATAGACCCCGTCCGATAAACACCATAAAAAAATAATAAAACTGTGTAAAAAAAGGCATTTTTGTCACCTTACATCACAAAAAGTGCAACAGCAAACGATCAAAAAGGCTTATGACCCCCAAAATAGTACCAATCAAACCGTTACCCCATACCGCAAAAAATGATACCCTATTTAAGACAATCTCCCAAAAAATAAAAAATCTATGGCTCTCAGACTATGGAGACACTAAAACATCATTTTTTTTGTTTCAGAAATGCTATTATTGTGTAAAACTTAAATAAATAAGAAAAAGTATACATATTAGGTATTGCCACGTCCGTAACGATGTGCTCTATAAAACTGTCACATGACCCAACCCCTCAGATAAACGCTGTAAAAATAAATAAATAAAAACTGTTCCAAAACAGCAAATTTTTTGGTCACCTTGCCCCATAAAGTGTAATAATGAATGATCAAAAAATCCTATGTACCCAAAAATGGTACCAATAAAAACCTCAACTCTTTCTGCAAAAAACGAGCCCCTGCACAAGATGATCGGCAGAAAAATAAAAAACATATGGCGTTCAGAAAATGGAGACACAAAAACATAATTTCTTTTTCACAATTTCTTTATTATGTAAAACTGAAACAAACAAACAAAGAAAGTAGACATATTTGATATCATTGCGTCCGTAACAACCTGCTCTATAAAAATAGCTCATGATCTACCCTGTCAGATGAATCTTGTGAAAATAAAATAAAAAAAACTGTGCCAAAACAGACATTTTTCAGTTACCTTGCATCACAAAAAACTTAATATAGAGCAATTAAAAATCATATGTACCCCAAAATAGTACCAATAAAACTGGCACCTTATCCCCTAGTTTCCAAAATAGGGTCACTTTTTGGGAGTTTCTACTGTATGGGTGCATCAGGGGGGCTTTAAATGGGACATGGCATCTAAAACCAGTTTAGCAAAATCTGCCTTCCAAAAACCATACGGTGTTCCTTTCCTTCTGCGCCCTGCTGTGCGCCTTTACATCAGTTTACGACCACATGTGGGGTGTTTCTGTAAACCGCAGAATCAGGGTAATAAATGTTAAGTTTTGTTTGGCTGTTAACCCTCAATGTGTTAAAGAAAAAAATGTAATAAAATGGAAAATCTGCCAAAAAAATGAAATTTTGAAATTTCATCTCCATTTTCCTTGAATTCTTGTGGAACACCTAAAGGGTTAACAAAGTTTGTAAAATCAGTTTTGAGTAACTTGAGGGCTGTAGCTTCTACAATGGGGTCATTTATGGAGGGTTTCCACTATGTAAGCCCCACAAAGTGACTACAGACCTGAACCTGGTCCTTAAAAAGTGGGTTTTGGAAATTTTCTTACAAATTTGAAGAATTGCTTCTAAACTTCTAAGCCTTCTAACGTCCTAAAAAAATAAAATGACATTTCCAAAACGATGCCAACATAAAATAGACATATGGGAAATGTTAAGTAGTAAATATTTTATTAGGTATGACTTTCTGTTTTAGAAGCAGAGAAATTGAAATTTTGAAAATTGAGAATTTTTCAATTTTTTTTATAAATTTGGTACTTTTTCATAAATAAAGGTGAAATATATTGACTCAAATTTATGACTATCATGAAGTACAATATGTCACGAGAAAACAATCTCAGAATGGCTTGGATAAATAAAAGTGTTCCAAAGCAATTACCACATAAAGTGACGCATGTCAGATTTGTACATTTTGACCTGGACACTGGGGCATCAATGACCCTTGGTCATGAAAGGGTTAAGTAGTACTATTCCTATCAGTTTAATCCCTGTTACGTCCCCTATCAGGGGACGTGTATGGAATAGATTTTAGGAACCAGGAGATGGAAAAAGATGCTTGGTTGGTCCTATCATGCACTTAATCCACCCATGGTGCCGCTCTGTGGTCTCCTCATGCTGCGGACACCTCCAGACTGTCATTGTGCCACTCTGTGGTCCCCTCATGCTGCTGCCACCTGCTCCAGACTCTGTCATTGTGCCGCACTGCGGCCTCCTGATGCTGACGCCACCTCCAGACTCTGTAATTTTGCTGCTCTGTGGTCTCCTCATGCTGCTGCCACCTCCAAACTCTGTCATTGTGCCACTCTGTGGCCTTCTCATGCTGCTTCCACCTCACCACTATGTCATAGGGCTACTTTGTGGAATTTTCATGCTGTTCCCACCCTCCCCACTTCATGACTGGGCCACTCTTTTGCCTTTTGGCCTGCCTGACATCATTTATTTGACCCTTCTTCCAGGGGCGTAACTAGAAGACTGGGCCCCACAGCAAATATTTGTGAGGGCCCCGCCAGCGCGCTTCGCACCTCCCTCCTCCTGTGTAAACCCCACTCCTTTGGCACAGTGTAGCGGTATACTGTATATTGTGTGGCACAGTGGATGCTATATGTGTATAACATAAACATATTTCATATGAAAACTTACAGTTACTTGACCCTTGGGGATCTCGGACGTTACTTCAACACTTGGCCCGGGTCTCGGCGGAGCTGATGTTGTGCTTTATCCTAATGAGAAAGATTTCATAATGAGGATTTGGAGAAGGGGCAGAGGGATAGCAGAGCAGGGAGAGGCTGGTGCTGCTACTAGGGGGTCATACCATGAGGGAGTAATAAAGCCCACTATAATGCCCCCCCCCCCCCAGTAGTAATAATTCTCCTTATAATGTGACAGTGCAAAAATACCCCCTTGTAATGCCCCCAGTTGAGCTAATGTCCCCATAGTGCCCCCATAGTGCCCCCATAATGTCCCAGTATAAAATACCACTATATAGTGCCCCCAGTAAATTCCCCCATAGTGCTCCTCTCCCCCTTCCTGCTAGTGCCCCCATAATGTACCAGCATAAAATGCCCCATAGATAGTGCCACAGTAGATGCCCCTTAGTGTCTGGCCTCTGATATAGTGCCCCCATAATGCCCCCCAATAATGTGCCAGTAAGTGTCCCCATAGATGCCCCCCATCATGTGCCAGTATCAAGTGCCTCTCTCCTCGCCCCACATGTCCCAGTATCATAGTGCCATCTCCCCCCCCAATGTGCCAGTATCAAGTGCCTCTCTCCTTCCCACCCCCCATGTGCCAGTATCATAGTGCCAAACCCCCCCATGTGCCAGTATCAAGTGCCTCTCTCTTCCCCCCCATGTCCCAGTATCATAGTGCCATCTCCCCCCCAAAAAAGTGCCAGTATCAAGTGCCTCTCTCCCCCCATGTGCCAGTATCATAGTGCCAAACCCACCCATGTGCCAGTATCAAGTGCCAACCCCCCCACATGCCAGTATCAAGTGCCTCTCTCCTCCCCCCCATGTCCCAGTATCATAGTGCCATCTCCCCCCCACAAAAAAAGTGCCAGTATCAAGTGCCTCTCTCCCTCCCCCCCATGTGCCAGTATCAGGTGCCAACCCCTCTCCCCCCCATGTGCCAGTATCAGGTGCCTCTCTCCCCTGCCCCAGGTACCAGTATCAGGTGCCAAACCCCCTCCCCCCCAGGTGCCAGTATCAGGTGCCAACCCCTCTCCCCCCCATGTGCCAGTATCAGGTGCCTCTCCCCCCCCCCCCATGTGCCAGTATCAGGTGCTAACCCCCCCCCCCCCCAGGTGCCAGTATCATATATGGAGTCAAGTGCTTGTATTTCAGAAAAGTTTCAGGATAAAACTTACCAGGAAAGATTAAAGGACCTTAACATGTATAGCTTGGAAGAAAGATGAGACAGAGGGGATATGATAGAAACTTTTAATTACAGGGAGTGCAGAATTATTAGGCAAGTTGTATTTTTGAGGATAAATTTTATTATTGAACAACAACCATGTTCTCAATGAACCCAAAAAACTCATTAATATCAAAGCTGAATATTTTTGGAAGTAGTTTTTAGTTTGTTTTTAGTTTTAGCTATTTTAGGGGGATATCTGTGTGTGCAGGTGACTATTACTGTGCATAATTATTAGGCAACTTAACAAAAAACAAATATATACCCATTTCAATTATTTATTTTTACCAGTGAAACCAATATAACATCTCAACATTCACAAATATACATTTCTGACATTCAAAAACAAAACAAAAACAAATCAGTGACCAATATAGCCACCTTTCTTTGCAAGGACACTCAAAAGCCTGCCATCCATGGATTCTGTCAGTGTTTTGATCTGTTCACCATCAACATTGCGTGCAGCAGCAACCACAGCCTCCCAGACACTGTTCAGAGAGGTGTACTGTTTTCCCTCCTTGTAAATCTCACATTTGATGATGGACCACAGGTTCTTAATGGGGTTCAGATCAGGTGAACAAAGAGGCCATGTCATTAGATTTTCTTCTTTTATACCCTTTCTTGCCAGCCACGCTGTGGAGTACTTGGACACGTGTGATGGAGCATTGTCCTGCATGAAAATCATGTTTTTCTTGAAGGATGCAGACTTCTTCCTGTACCACTGCTTGAAGAAGGTGTCTTCCAGAAACTCGCAGTAGGACTGGGAGTTCAGCTTGACTCCATCCTCAACCCGAAAAGGCCCCACAAGCTCATCTTTGATGATACCAGCCCAAACCAGTACTCCACCTCCACCTTGCTGGCGTCTGAGTCGGACTGGAGCTCTCTGCCCTTTACCAAACCAGCCACGGGCCCATCCATCTGGCCCATCAAGACTCACTCTCATTTCATCAGTCCATAAAACCTTAGAAAAATCAGTCTTGAGATATTTCTTGGCCCAGTCTTGACGTTTCAGCTTGTGTGTCTTGTTCAGTGGTGGTCGTCTTTCAGCCTTTCTTACCTTGGCCATGTCTCTGAGTATTGCACACCTTGTGCTTTTGGGCACTCCAGTGATGTTGCAGCTCTGAAATATGGCCAAACTGGTGGCAAGTGGCATCTTGGCAGCTGCACGCTTGACTTTTCTCAGTTCATGGGCAGTTATTTTGCGCCTTGCTTTTTCCACACGCTTCTTGCGACCCTGTTGACTATTTTGAATGAAACGCTTGATTGTTCAATGATCACGCTTCAGAAGCTTTGCAATTTTAAGAGTGCTGCATCCCTCTGCAAAATATCTCACTATTTTTTACTTTTCTGAGCCTGTCAGGTCCTTCTTTTGACCCATTTTGCCAAAGGAAAGGAAGTTGCCTAATAATTATGCACACCTAATATAGGGTGTTGATGTCATTAGACCACACCCCTTCTCATTACAGAGATGCACATCACCTAATATGCTTAATTGGTAGTAGGCTTTCGAGCCTATACAGCTTGGAGTAAGACAACATGCATAAAGAGGATGATGTGGTCAAAATACTCATTTGCCTAATAATTCTGCACACAGTGTACATAAAGGGAATCAACAAGGTAAAAGAGGAGAGAATATTTAAAAGAAGAAAAACTGCTACAAGAGGACATAGTTTAAAATTAGAGGGGCAAAGGTTTAAAAGTAATATCAGGAAGTATTACTTTACTGAGAGAGTAGTGGATGCATGGAATAGCCTTCCTGCAGAAGTGGTAGCTGCAAATACAGTGAAGGAGTTTAAGCATGCATGGGATAGGCATAAGGCCATCCTTCATATAAGATAGGGCCAGGGGCTATCCATAGTACTCAGTATATTGGGCAGACTAGATGGGCCAAATGGTTCTTATCTGCCGACACATTCTATGTTTCTGCTGGGATTAGAACCCACGACCATCCGGATTAGAGGCAAAGCACTTAACCACAAGACCATAAGAGCTGCCTTGCTGCTGACTTCTACTGTTATAGCTGGCTAAGTTTACATCTATACACATGACAGCTGCTCATATATAGAAATATAGCAGAGCAGAGTGTGCTGGGACAGCTGTCATATAGAGATATAGCAGTGCTGGGTGTGTTGGGGCAGCTGTCATGTGTATAGATGTACACTTAGCCAGCTATACCAGTAGAAGTCTCATATTTTTTCAATCAGTTGCAATGCTGCCTTTATGGCTGTGTGGGTAAATGCTTTGCCTCTGATACATTGGAGGTTGTGTGTTCGAATCCCAGACACATCAGGAGACTTTAGGAGACAGTAAGATTAGATCACATTAGCGAGGGGGCCTGGTCAGCCGCTGCTGCTGTGAAGGGGCCCTGAACATTAAGACAAGAATCGATATTTAACTAACTTGAAAATAAACTGTCACACACGCTGCCGGGTCGCCGGGCCCCGAAGCAGCTGCTTCCCCTGCTTCCCCGGTAGTTACGCCACTGCCTGGCTGCCTGTGTGTAGTGTCTGTGTGTGTTAAAAAAAAAAAAAAGAATGCGTTCCGGACGGGCCCCCAGTGGCGTAAGGCCCCATAGCCACTGCTATAGTTGCTATGGCGATCCCTACGCCACTGCCTTCTTCTGATCTGACAGAAGGAAGGAAAAATGAGAAGCACAACCAATCCTGTCTGTGTAGCAGCTGTAAAGCCTGTATGGTCCCATCACAATTGGCTTGTGATTTGGTAGCCAAAATCAGGAGTGGGTACAAAACACAGAAGACATGCAAATATTCCATTCACGTGTCATCTCTGTTTTGGATCCACTCCTGCTTTTCTTGGCATTAGCGATACTAAGGGATTATTGAGCAAATGCTGAGTGAAGGCGGATGGTCCACAGACAGGATCAGTTTTTTGGGGGTTATTGTTCTAATGGATCATAGGAAGGGCAAAGTAATCAGTGACGTCAGCACATCCAGCGCCCTGCCATTCGTACCACATGCCTAACAGATAAAATCTTTACTTAAGTTTGATGTGAAAATTGGGCAACTGGATTATGAAACCAATGTATAAATAAACTTTTTCTGAAATGCAAAGCTGAATCATCTGAGTGCCTCAATCTTTACTACATGTATCGTGGCTAACCCAGACCTTGTTGGCACCAAGAAACCTTTAGAGTGCGGTTCTCTATTTCTCCATAACACATTTACTTCTGACACCCTCTCCACTCTGTCGGGGGGCTCTACTTGTATAAGCCTTTAATAGAACTAGTTCTGTAGACATCTATGTGGAATCAGCTGACGAGGGTGTAAAAGGAGTGCGCTTCTTCTTGGCGCTAACATCAAAGGCTGTATAAGCTATTATAGTCCTGATGAAAAGGGCTGTACGTCCTCGAAACGCGTTGACTAGAGTTGAGCGGACACCTGGATGTTCGGGTTCGACGGGTTTGGCCGTACTTCACAAAAAAGTTCGAGTTTGGGACCCGAACTTGACCCCAAACCCGAACCCCATTGAAGTCAATGGGGACCCGAACTTTTGAGCACTAAAATGGCTGTAAAAATGTCATGGAAAGAGCTAGAGGGCTGCAAATGGCAGCGAAATGTGGTTAAGAGCATGGCAAGTGCTCTGCAAACAAAAGTAGATAGGAAAATGACTTGAAATAACATAAAATACGTAAAAATAAAAAAAAATAATCGTGATCTAAGAGGACGAGGTCCATATGGAGTAAGAGGTTGAGAAGGCGGTGGATGCAGCGGTGTAGGTGGAAGCGGCAGTGGAAGAGGAGGAGGTAGCCTACACTGCTTTTTTGTTTTAAATTTATTTTTTAAAATTAGGGTACACCCCAAAACATTGGGAAATATAACCTGTGATAACCTCCTCTAGTCGTGATAAACACACGTTCAGACAATACACTGGCTGCAGGGCAGGCCAGCACCTCCAAGGGGTAAAAGGCAAGCTCAGGCCATGTGCCCAATTTGGAGACCCAAAAGTTGCAGGGGCTGACCCCTGTCAGTCTGTTCATGTAGGCGTGTGCTCACATATTGTCCCACCATGTTGATGTTCATGATCCAATTGGATATCTGCTCTATCAACTTTCGATGTTTTTTTCTGCGCCTACCATGGTGATCACGGTTATCGGCCAATCAGTGTTCCACCCCGGAGAGGGAGCGTGAGAAAGAGAGACTACATCCAAGGGAGATCAATGGATGAAATTTTATTGTGATTGAGCGGAAATGTGGGAGAAGCTATTAAAAATGAAGAATTTTGAGGAAATTAGGGGGCGCGCGGCAATTACCCACTCCCGACTCAGGGAGGTAGTGACAATAAATAACAATACAGGACTCTTAAGATGCCCTGTTATTGGAATGATTAATAAAAAAATTATAGGGAATGTCACTGTGGTATTTTGGATTTGGAAGTGTTAGCCAGGAGAGGCCCTGCTGTCACTTTGTTGACTCTAGATAACTTCTGCCTGATCGCACGTCCCTGTGACGTCCACCATCCATTTGGATATCTACTCTATCAACTTTCGATGTTCTTTTCTGAGCCTAGCATGTTGATCACGGTTATTTATCAGCGAATCAGGGTTCCACGCCAGAGAGGGAGCGTGAGAAAGAGAGACCACATCCAAGGGAGGTTAATTGTTTCAAATTAAATATGATAGAGTGGAAGTATAGGACAAATTATTAAAGCGCAAATGTGGGACAACTTGTTAAAGTTTAAGCATTGAATGAAAGGAGGTGGCGCACGTCAATAAATGAAGAATTTAGTAAATTTTATTCCCTGTCAACTATGCAGAGCAGGGGTTTCTATCCGGCAAAATTTCAAAAAATTTCACCTGACAATGTAACATATGATATTTTTAAATTTATGTTCCTGTCACCTATGCAGAGGTGCCCCCGTGACATCCACCATCCATTTGGATATCTTCTCTATCAACTTTCGATGTTCTTTTCGGAGCCTACCATGTTGATCACGGTTATCGGCGAATCAGGGTTCAAAAAAAATCGAAAAATTGGTGAATCTCACCCGAAAATGTAACAGACAAAGTAGGGAAATTACCTAAAATAAAATACGTACAAAAAAAAAGAAAATTGATTTATGAGGTGGAGTTCCATATAGACTAGGAGGTTGAGGAGGCGGTGCATGTAGCGGTTTACGTGGAAACGGCGGTGGAGGAGAATGAGGTAGCCAACACTGGTTGTTGGTTTAATTTATTATAATTTTTAAAATTAGGGTACAATCCAAAAGAGTGTGAAATATCCAAAATACAAGAATGAGCAATTGCGCTGTAGTATAACAATGGCTGTTTAAGGCCGGTATACATGTTTATTCTGCACAAGGTACGGACAAGTCCTGTGGGACCCATACCTGGTTCATTGGCTGTGGACAGGTGGCTGCGCTTGTCTGTGATGACGCCCCCTGCCGTGCTAAACACACATTCAGATAATACACTGGCTGCAGGGCAGGCCAGCACCTCCAAGGCCTAAAGGTGACGCTCAAGCCATGTGCCCAATTTGGAGACCCAGAAGTTGAAGGGGGCAGACCCGTCATTCAGTACGTGTAGGTGTGTGCACACATACTGCTCCACCATGTTGGTTGCTGCCTCCTGCTAAGACGTTCCATATCAGCTGGTGGTGCTGGTTGTCGTGGTGTGCTGACAAAGCTTTTCCACATTTCGGCCATGCTAACCCTGCCTTCTGAGGTGCTGGCGGTGCCCCAGCTGCGTTGGCGACCTCTTCCTCTGCCTTTGCCATGTGCTTCCACTGTGCCCCCGCTGTCAGGTAGGAATGCCACCAGCAGCGCGTCTACCAGCGTGCCGAAGTTACGCTGCAGGTCTGACAGGCAAGCAGCAGGGTGAGAACGCCGAAAGCGCGCACAGACGGCCCGCACTTTATGCAGCAGCTCTGACATATCGGGGTAATTTTTAAGGAATCTCTGCACCACCAAATTCAGCACATGCGCCAGGCACGGGATGTGCGTCAAACCGGCTAGTCCCAGAGCTGCTACGAGATTTTGCCCATTATCGCACACCACCAGGCCGGGCTTGAGGCTGACTGGCACCAACCACTCATCGGTCTGTTGTTCAAGGCCTGTCCACAGTTCCTGCGCGGTGTGGGGTTTGTCCCCCAAACAGATAAGTTTTTAAACTGCTTGCTGGCGTTTACCCGTGGCTGTGCTGAAGTTGGTGGTGAAGGTATTACGCTGACCGGATGAGGAGCCGGTAGAGGATGAGGAAGCGGAGTAGGAGGAGGAAGCAACAGGAGGAAAACTGTAGCACCCTGCAATCCGCCTTAGGCCCAGCCGCCACTGCATTTACCCAGTGTGCTGTTATGGAGATATAATATCCCTGACCGTGCTTACTGGTCCACGTATCTGTAGTGAGGTGCACCTTGCCACAGATGACTTTGCACAGTGCACACTTGATTTTGTCCCCTACTTGATTGTGCAGGAAAGGGATGGCTTGCCTGGAAAAGTAGTGTCGGCTGGGCACGACGTACTGTGGGACAGCCACCGCCATAAGGCCTTTAAAACTATCCGTCTCCACCAGACGGAATGAAAGCATTTTAAAGGCCAGTAATTTAGAAATCCTGGCATTCAGGGCTAGGGATCGCGGGTGGGTAGGGGGGTACTTCCTCTTCCTCTCTAGTGTTTGGGAGATGGAGAGCTGAACGCTTCCGTGGGACATTGTGGAGATGCTTGGTGACCCAGGTGGTGGTGTTGCTGGAAGATCCTCTGTTTGCAGGGTGGCAGGTGGCACTGTCACTCCAGAGGTGGATGAAGAGACCGAGACTGCAGCAGAAGAGGAAGCAGGAGTAGCCAGAGACCTTTCTTGGTTTTTGAGGTGTCTACTCCACTGCAGCTTGTGCTTTGCACTTAAATGCTGGTCATGCAGGTTGTGCTCAGGATTGAGAACGGTTTATGCTCGCTTCACCAGGCCTCTGATTGCATACGGTACAAACCACTCGTGTCTTGTCATCAGCATACATTTCTGAAGAACTACACGCAGGGAACTCCCTTGGAGCTGGCTTTGGTGTGCTTGGTCCCATTGCTGCGGTGGGTATTCGCAGGCGTACTGTCTAAGGGGACGGCCGGCTCCGCTTTTGCATCCCTGCTCCTCTTGCTGCTGCTAGTGGCTCTGTGACGACCACCGCTCTCTTCCTCCGG